>NW_003852424.1:7649185-7670308 GCF_000181295.1 Otolemur garnettii
GTTTTTCGCCTTAAAAGCAGCCTGTAACAGCCTCAGGGGGTTCCTTCCCCTTGTGGCTGAGGAACCCTGACGCGCCAGCAATAAACCTGCCTCTTGCTTTTTGCATCGATTCGTGATTGTGAGTGGTCTTTGGGTAGGCGACCCCCGGGGTGGGCACAACAATACAACCTACTTAAGAAAGGATTTCAGGCAGCCCATATCTGAGTCTTCTATAAAATGTGTGTGGGTATTCAGAGCTGGCCTGACACTCTCCAGCCTGGCTTATGTTCTGGAAATATCTATAGATGTGGACTCTATTGCAGTCCTCTTACTAGAATTATTCACTGCTGCAAAATCAGCAAAGCTTATGCCACCAGCATCCTTGTTCAATCACTGGATACAAATAAGCAACCTCATACCCACAGGCCAAAAGGGAAGCACTCGATCTTACTCTTCTTTGCTCCTCCTATTGACAGAGGAGGAAAGTCACAGACAGGGCTGAAGGTTTGAGACTCAATTTCTTATTTGTGCATTTGCTGACCCTCAGTTTTGATATACATTCTTTCAGGAAAATGGATTGACCTAAGAATCTGTCTCATTCTGTTGACCACCAAAGCCAAATGTATCTAAAAGAAACAGCAAACACAATGACCACTTGTACTTCTATTAAAGAAAAGAAAAGTTCATCTTTCTCTGCATGGGTCAACTCAAGACCATTCCAGCTATTATTTCCTCATTATTGCCTATGTCTAAGAGTAATCTTGTAGCTAAACAAAACCAGCAGAGCAATTACATTTCAAATGTCTCTTAGAATCTAGACTCCATGGTAACCCCCCTCCTGCTACTGACCTGGGAGGAAATTGATGTCCTCTGCTCATGAAGGAAGTGCCTTACCTCTCAGAGGCCCTGGGTCACAAGCTGGCATTCCATTCTGATTGTGTACAAAATGGTTCTCTTTTTTTATCATTTTGCTATTGACACCAGGAGCCAGAGATTTCATTGACTGAAAAGCGAAGCAACCAGAGTTGTCTTTTTAAGAGGAAAAGATTCCTAAAAATATGTTGAAAATTATAGTCGGTACACACCTAGCACACTACTGATTGCCCACAACTCTTCTTTCAACAGAGTTAGGATGGCCTAACTTCCTATTAAAGATTTCAACAAGAGGTGCAGTGCCTATGGCTCAAAGGAGTAGAGTGCCGGCCCCATATACCAGAGGTGGCGGGTTCAAACCCAGCCCCAGCCAAAAAAAAAGATTTCATCAAGTTGTTGAAATATGCTCCATGTTTTTGAAATATTTACTTTAGGAGAGTTTTTTTTTTTTTTTAATCCCTCAACTTCCTAGTCTAAAGAAAATGATGAAAATGTTCTAAAATTATGTGTTCATGATTCTATAAAAAGACTGAAAACCATGGGATTTTACACTGTGAATTATTTAGCATGTGAATTACATCTCAATAAAATTGTTACCTTAGCAAAAAGAATTGTCACAATGACAGCTTAATGATAATGCATACCTATAATTATTTTTAAAAGTTAAGCAATACTAACAACCACATTCATAATATTACATGTTACAACACCAATAATGCATATTATAATAGCATTATTACATATCGAACATAATGGTACTAGTTTAAAAAGGAAATATTTGAAAAGATAATATTGGCAATTTGATTACCTCAGCAATAATCTTCTAAAAATGCTCTGCTGAAATAAAGAATAAATTTTTAATCTGAATATGGTTAAGTAACACTATGTTATTATATTATTATTGAGATTTTGTTTAGCCAAGCCTATAGAAAAAGGGACCTTTCTGTTAACCAGGTAAGACTCAGACCATGATGCCCAAGACATGGAACAAACAGCCAGTGCCCATTAGGGAAAAACAGTCATTGTGCATTGCTGCTCCATCATCACTGAGACATCAAACATGATTTCTAACTGCTTCAGTGAAACTGTTATATGGTAGGTGGACAGTAAACTGGCCCAGACCTTTAAAAAAAGGACCGTAACAATAGGTACAAAAAAGTCTTAAAAAGACATCCATATACTTGACCTTGTCATCACACTGGTAGAAATTTATCCCCACGAAATAATGCAAAGAATTATAGCAAAAATGTTTATACAGTATCGCTTCTGCTAATAGATTTTAGAAAACAACCTAGGCAGATATATAACTATATAGAGAGTTTTTAGAATTATGAAAAATCTGCTTTATAGTGTATTATATAGCTATTAAATTTGTTTCCTGTTATGTTAAAAGACAAAAGAATTTTAAAAAAATCCCAAATATAAACTACAGTATAACCCCTTTAAAGATATCATGTGATAGTTTTAAAGATATGCCCACAGAGGATCTCTTGAGCCCCAGAGGTTGAGATTACAGTAAACTCTGATTGCACCACTCTGGAACTTCAAACTGGGCTGTAACAGAGTAAGACTCTGACTCAAAAAAAAAAAAAAAAGAAAAAGAAAAAAGGGCCTGAAAATTCTTTGATACTCTTTCTTTTAAGAAATGTAGCTTAATATTACTCTCTTTGAGCATGAGTGGAAATTAGTGACTTGCTTCTGGTGAATAGAATATGGTAGAAGTGATAGAATATCAGTTCAAATATTGACTACAGTTTCCACATAGGAGGTCAGTCTCTCTCCCTTTGTCCTCCTGCCTCCTTCTCTCTCATCACTCACTCTGGAAGAAACCAGCCAAAGAGGGAAGCCACTTGCCATGTTGTGAGGATGCTCTGGAGCCTATGGAGAGGCCCATGTGATGAGGCAATAGGCTTGCCCACAGCCACGAGCGCCATCTTGGGGCAGCTCCTTCCCCAGTCAGGTCTGGACATGACCATGGCCCTGAAGAACATCTTGACTGCAACGCCACAGGAGAGCCGGGGTCAGAACCACCCTATTAAAATGCTCTGGGATTCTTTTTTTTTTTTTTTTTATTGAATGGTAACTATGTACATTAATGCACTTCTGGGGTACAGTATGGGGTTTTCACGCTCTGGGATTCTTGACCTAGGAAAAATGCTGTGAAATTACAATGTTTGTTGCTTTCAACAAATACATTTAGCATAATCTCTCACATAGCAATTACATGTCATAGAGGTAAAAGTTATAGGAAGATATACCAAAATGGTAATAGTGATATATTAGTCATTTTTTCTTCTTTTGTCTCTCTTTTCAAATAATCTATAATTAAAAGTAATAATTACAATCTGATTGAAAATATTTTAGTTCCTTTAAATTATACAAACAGTAATTTAACTTTTTCTCAACCCTTAAGTATCTGAAGGATGTGATCTTTGTTCTTGTTCAGAGGCATCAATACACATGACGGTGGAGGGACGGCTGTTCCTTAAGACATGGCTGCTTAAACATAGACACCATTTTTTCTAACTGTTTTTGTTTTTATTTACTTTATGTTTTTTGTTACATGCAAGAAGACATCTACAAGAAGATTCTCTTTAATTTTGATTTTGACTGAACTTTTAGTAGATTTAGAGTTTGTTTTCTTTTTTGTTGTTTTACGATTTTTTTTCAGATTAACATGAGGGTATATACAATTATGTTGCATGGTTTGTATTTTTAAGGTAAAGTCTGAGTTTCAGTTGATCCTTCACCCAGATAGTATGCCATATGCCCCTATGTTTTACCCATTAGGTGGGAACTTAAGGAACCTCCTCCCCTACCTACTCCCCACTTCTTGAATTTCATTGTGTTTTTCTTTCATGTGGGTCTGTAGTTGTTGATCTACTAGTTTCAACACAGTACTTAGTACATGGGATGCTTGCTTTTCCATTCTTGAGATACTTCTCTTAGGAGAATGTTCTTCAAATCCACCCAGGTAGATGGACAAAAGATGTTAAAGTCTCCATCTTATGGCTGAACAGTACCCCATGGTGTGCATATACCACAGTTGATTAATCCATTCATGACTTGATGGGCACTTGCATTATTTCCACAACTTTGCAATTATAAATTGAGTTTCTATAAACGTTCCACTGCAAATGTCCTTATAATAAAATGATTTTTTTTTCTTCTGGGTAGATACCTAGTAATGGGAAGTGGAAGGTTTACTTTTAGCATTTTGCAGACATCATTCTTTTTGTGTGTGAGACAGAGTCTCACTATTTTGCCCTCAGTAAAGTGCAATGGCATCACAGCTCACAGCAACCTCAAACTCTTGGGCTCAAGTAATTTTCTTGCCTCAGCCTCCTAGGTAGTTGGGACTACAGGTACCCACCAAAACACCCGGCTATTTTTTGTTGCAATTGTCATTGTTGGTTAGGTGGCCCAGGCCAGGTAGGAACCCTCCAATTTGGTGTATGTGGCTGGCACTGTAACCACTGTGCTATGGGCACTGAGCTGACATCATTCTTTTTTTAAAATGATACAGACACATTAAATGGGAAAGACAATGGCACTTCTCTTAGGCAAAGGACTCAACTACAGCTGGGATGCTACCTAACAAATGCAATCAATGTAACCCAATTGTATGTACTTTTACATTAATTCAAAATAAAAATAAGAAATAAAAATAGCAGCTCAGCGCCTGTGGCTCAAGTGGCTAAGGCACCAGCCATATACACCTAAGGTGGCAGGTTCGAATCCAGCCCAGGCCCACCAAACAACAACGATGGCTGCAACCAAAAAATAGTCAGGCGTTGTGGCAGGTACCTGTGGTCCCAGCTACTTGGGAGGCTGAGGCAGGAAACTCGCTTGAGCTCAGGAGTTGGAGGTTGCTGTGAGCTGTGATGCCATGGCACTATACCCAGGGGGACAGCTTGAGGCTCTGTCTCAAAAAAAAAAAAAAGAAAGAAAGAAAGAAAGAAAAATAGCAAGACAGTCCTTGAACTGTTTTCCTGATCATTTTGTAGTTTATCATGATGCATTCATACTTTGTTACCCAATAGGTTTTTAACAAATACTATAGGTATGGAAGAAGACCATTTATTAGTTTTGTAATCTTGGGAAATTACCTGTATACCTTAGTTTTCTCATGTATAAAATGTTGCTAATTGTACCCTTCTCACTGAGTGACTGTAAAAATTAGATGAAATAAAACTGCAAGGCATCTCATGCATGACCTAACACATAAGAACTTTGCAGAATTAGCTACTATTGTTGTGAATTTTTCTTTTTTTTCTTTTCTTTTTTTTTTTTTTTTTTTATTTTTTGAGATAGGGTTTCACTCTATTGCCCAAGGCAATAGTGCCATGGCCTCAGCCTAGCTCACAGCAACCTCCAACTCCTGAGCTCAAGCGAGTTTCCTGCCTCAGCCTCCAAGTAGCTGGGACCACAGGCGCCTGCCACCAGGCCCAGCTAATTTTTCTATTTTTAGGAAAGATGGCATCTTACTATTGCTTAGGCTGGTCTTGAACTCCTGAGCCCAAGTAATCCTTCCACCTTGGCCTCCCAGAGTGCTAATATTACAGGCATAAGCCACTGTGTCCAGTCTATTGTGAATTTTAAGAGAACCTTCAACAATAGTTTCATCTGAGCAACTAATCTGATGGATAAGCTGTGGGCTAAGGAATCAGAGTAGGTTCTGTAACTGCAGGCCCATCCAAGAGACATTCACTGCATTTGCAGATATCAGAGCCTTATCTCAATTTCTTTTTCAGGAAAAAACCGTTCTACTGACTTGTTACTGTTGACACACATTGTATGGACCCAAAGCTTGTGCCCATTTCCATTTGCCTTAATAGAAGTTGATTTTTTTAAAAAACAAAATCCTCAAATTATGATTTTTTTTTCCTATTTAAAATCCATCTCTGAATTTAGGAGGGTGCAACTCCAGCTCTTCCAAAGCCAAGAAGGATGATCGATCCATCTCCTAATCTGCAGTACAGAGTAATTGAATACTGAATACTGCCTCTGATTAACTGGGTACTCCCCAGGCTTCCAGGCCATCTGGGCTAATTATTCTTAAGCATCAATTTGCATTTAATCACAGTGTGAATCATTTCACTCCAAAGGTGGCATGTGCTAATAATAATAGGGTACTTATCCCAATTTATCTTTCAGAGCAAAGGATATTTTCAGTTTTTAATTAAAGATGTAAAAAGGTGAAAGTGTATGAACTGGCTCAATCAGGGAGCATATATTTTCAAGAAATCAGATAAAGCTCCACTTGATAAAGAGGAAATCACTGATTTTAGCTACGCAGAGTGGACCAACCAAACCACAGTGGCATTACCAGGAGGTTGGGCTGCCATTTCTTCTAGGGAATCACTGAGAAAGGCATCCAATCCCCAGGGACCAACTGCCTGGGAGAGCTCCATCTTCTGTCTCCTAGACAGACAACTGGCCATCTGAGCCCAGTGATTGGGTTTTCAGCTTGTAACTCTTGAGCCTTGGTTCTTAACATGTCATTATCTGTCTTCATGTGAAATGAATTTCATTCTTTTGGATGAATACTAACCAAGCACTCATCCATAAGGAAGAGCCTGAGCCTCAGAAGTGATCAAACTTGGAGAGGCTATGAATGATGTTTGAAAACAGAGCCACAGCATTTGTTCAGGAATACAAAAAGTCATCGCTTGCAGAAAATCTGTGGAGGAGTCACAGCCAGCGCCAGCTCTGAAGGCATGTGAAGTATATGTCACTCTGGACCCTGCACTTAGAAGGCTCTAGCTTGGTTTTAAAGCTCCACTGCCACCATCTTGAAATCCTTAATCCTTCTTTAGCGTGAGGTTTACATTTCCATTCCCACACGTTATGGAGTGGGTCCTACTCATGGCAGTTGTTCAAAGGAATAAAATATCAAGGATATTTCCTACTAGAAGAGAATCTAACATTTAGGGTTAGTGACATAGGTTCTGTTGACTGTGGAGGGCCTGATCTCATCCCCACTAGCAGATGGCAGGGTGGGGATGGGGCCTCAAGCCTGACTGAGTAAAGCTTGTGAACACAAAGCTAGGAGGGAATGTGGCTTCCTGAGACACAGAAGGACCAGCAGCTGAAACCTGGGAGACAGTGCTGTCTTCTATTATCACCTGGATCTGCTAAGGCAGCCTCAGCTGATGCTAGAGGGGAAACTGTGATGTTTCTACCCCAGGCAAAGAGCCACACCATGATCAGGAAGAACAATTGCCTTCTTGGCTGGACTAACTCCAAGTGTGGCTATCTCCATAAAGGCTCTACAGCCCCAGTGTCAGCCAAGGAAGAACTGTGAGTGCAGATGTGGGTAGGTGTAAAGATGTGGAGCTCACAGGCAGATGAGGATGTCAGGAGCCCAGGCTCAGGGACAGGATGAAGGCAGCCCAACCTGGGAATATCACTGGGAGAGTCTCATCTCACTCTTGCTACAAGTGTCCAAGGTGCCCTGCTCATCAATGGGGATGGGACATGAGGGAAGAGCAGAGGGCTCATTCTTGCTCTTAATCTCCATTTAGGAAAAGTTTAAATGTGAAGCTCAAGCCTGGGATCAAATCTAGGAGGTCAACTCTGAGGAGAGAGGAAAGAGAAAAGGATTGATGGATATTAGAAAGCTGGCTCCCACGAGGACCCTGGCTTCGAGAGGAGGTTTTGAGCTGGAGGGACAGAAGCCACACAGTGAGAAAGAACAGGAAGGAGATAGTCCCATGCTCCAGAGAAAGAGGGACAAGAAAATTAAAACAGCAGCTGATTGGGAAACCCCGCAAGACAGCTGTAGAAGAGCCTGGTACACAGGAGGCACTCTACCCCACAGCCTTCCTCCCTGCTGGCTCTGTCTCAGGAGCCCCATGCCCAGCAGGTGCCAAATAATGTACTTGAGGTTGCCCAAAGGAGCAGCTCCTTTCAGTGCACTTGAGCAGGAGGCTGCTGCATCACTATGTAAAACGCAGAATGCCCTGTCAAATTTGAATTTTATGTAAACAATATTTTTTAGCATAAGTATGATCCATGCAACATTTGGAACATACTTATATAAAACAAAATAAAAATTTTTTTAATTTTTTATTTCATTTTTTATTAAATCAAATACACATAGATCATGAATACAGTTATGCATATGTGGGTTACAATGTGTTGATTTATTTTTATACAATCTGACATGGTTACATCAAACCAATCAACATAGCTTTCATCTCATTTACTTGATTATCGTGTTTTGTTTCTCATTAAAATTCAAATTTAACTGAGTCTCCTGTATTTTCATTTGCTATTTCTAGTAACTCTTCTCTCAGGAAAGGCACTGTGTTTTGGCCCTCTAGTCTACCCCCTTCCTCTTTGGCTTATCACGTTCCTTAAATCAGATAACAGATTTGAGCTCCAGTGCCCAGAGATGTTGAGCCTCTTGGATGTCAGGATCCAAGCAGGTGAAAACTAAACACACTTCTCTTCTTTCTCTACCTGAACTATGTTCCCTCCCTCAGTGTCCAACACACACCCAGCTGGAACTGCTAGACTGCCCTCCTGGCTTCTCCTAGGGCCTGAGTCCACTCT
The DNA here is from genome assembly GCF_000181295.1 of Otolemur garnettii. Taxonomy (NCBI): domain Eukaryota; kingdom Metazoa; phylum Chordata; class Mammalia; order Primates; family Galagidae; genus Otolemur; species Otolemur garnettii. Next base: position 7,657,598 of record NW_003852424.1, read on the forward strand.
GGCATTATTAACTATCAAGTCGCACCACCTCCTGACATTGCCCCTCTGGCAACATAATGACAATCACTGGGACCTCCACCTGTGCCTTTTCAAAAACAAATGCCTGAAGCAACTGGAAGAGTTGTTGGAGACAAAACAATGGTTTGTAACTAGCTTTCCCTGACTCTTCCATTACTCAAGATGGATCAATAATTTAACGCAATTAATGGTTCAGTTTTCAGAAGACATAGGCCTTTCTTAGCATTAACTTCCCATCACATGCACCATTTATGTGAGAATCAATTTGCTTTGATGAGGTATCTTATCTCTCTCACTACTTTCCACTGGGCCCAACTAGAGTTGCTTTCTGGAGGTTGATTGAAGAAATAATTGTCATCCCTTAAACACTCAACATCCGTAAAACATAGATAACAGCAACTGTTTCATCCATTTGACAAGGTCAGTTGAGATTGTAGATACTGGGCAGCTTTGTAACCTCTAAAACCCTGTGAAAACAATCAGGTAATATCATATAAAGCAAAGTAAAAACTCACCTAGTAGCAAATTTCAGTTGCTATTCCTTTATCCAAAGCCATGACTCAGAGGAACAAACTGGAAGAACATTAATTCACAGTTGTGGTTTCCAGGTCATTTTTTAAATATATGTTTTAAGAATCAACCAGAAGAATGTGAGCAATTGTGAATATGTAGGTAAATGGATTTTGCATAAATCTCATAAATTAGGAACTCCGTACAATTTTTTAAAAATGATTCTTTGTTACAAAACCACTTCTTCTCCTAGTCCAGGAGCATTTGGTGGTGAAGAATAGGAGGAATACATTGGGAAGACAAGGGCAATTTGTGGATCCAATCCCAGAAAGAACAAGTAAATTTTGGAAGATATCTGAGATCATACTTGCTCTGCTTTTCTTTCCCCCAGGTCACTTGGATTTTCGTATGCACCTATTTCTTAATGTGCTCCCTTTCCTCCTTCTTGGCCCCCTCCCCACTCTAATTTATCTTTTAGACATTGGCTGCTTTTCTAAGTAGCTCTCCAAGATGCCTAAAAGAACACCAGGCTCTGCTATGTGTTCTCACCATGTCCTATACTCAGTCTTCTTAACATTCATATTCCTCAGATTATTCGGATCTATCTCCCCAACTAACCTAGCCTGGATGAGGGGTCTTATGTCTCCCTGCAGTCCCAAGCTGAGTGTGCTTCCTGGAGGTTGAAGGAAGAGACAACTGTTAACACTGGAACCCTCAGCATCCTCCATTTGAGCTGTGCCTCACCACATGCTCATCAACTATGAGTGGAGTATATACAGGTGATGAGTGGGGGCTTCCAGACCCTTATGCTAATGATACAGGACAAGTGGCATCCCAGCCAACTCATGGAGTTGGGGGGCACGGAACTGCTGCCTCCGCCTTGGTGATACTGGTGCAGTGGAAGGGAGCAGAGGAACCAGTGGGCTGCAGGGTAGGCAGGAGTCCCTGCAGGAGGCTCCCGAGGGGGCAGACAACTGCTGGGGAGACATCCAGCACCTTAGGCTGAACAGGGAACCCCCCATTTTCTAGGCCTGGTCAATTTCATATAAGTTTCCTAGGCCTAGGAATGAAAGGTATTGTAACCATTCATTCACATCCCAGACATGTCCCAGACACTCTGTTTCAAACACGTTGTCCCACACACCCTAAATATAACTACAGAGGGTCCCACACATGGTAAATGTAACTACTGAGTGTCATAGAGAGTCCCAGACACACTAAATGTAACTACAGAGGGTCCCAGAGAGACATGCTAAATGTAACTACCGAGCCCTCCTAAATGTAACTACAGAGGGCCCCATGTGACTATATATACCCCTAGACAAAGAGCTGGGAGAAAGACAGAGAGAGAGAGATTTACTCTCATGACTTGGGTTTTCTCTCTCTGCTAGGAACTCTGGCACTTCTGTATTCTTTTCTGGAAATAAATCATGTCTTACCACTGATCTGTGGTCTGTGGATTCATTCCTCAAATCACTGAGACTACAAACCTACTGAAAAGCGAAATTCCGATATCACATTTGGGGGGCTCGTCTGGGATTGAAGATCTGCAGTAAGCAATGGGACCACTTACCTCTATCCTGCTTTTCTCTGTAGTTATAATAATGGAGACTAATAATTTTGATGTCCATCAGCCAGTAAATGTGCGTAGTGTGGCTGCTGACTTCCAGGTCACAGACAAGAGGCTGTTGGGGAACAAACTTTCTAAGTACCCTTGGCTCCAGAAAGGAGTTGAAGGTAATGTTAGAGGACTTTTGAAACTGTTCTACATTTATTCCTTTTCTCTGGTTGAGAGCCAAGCAAAGAGGTAGCACCCAGAGGCCCTGGGGTTCCCAGCAATGATTCTGACCCCAGGACATGGGAGAGCCTTCTAAAAATCGTGCTCTCCCAGATTTTACTATCTTCTCTCTTCTTCCATAGCCCCAAGCTTTTCCTATTTATGTCTATAGACCTCTTCTGCTTCTCTCTCTCCTTGTAGTTTGCATGCTTTGTCTGAATGTTGGTAAAGGATTGCTTATATACTAGTTAAGTTTGTACGATAAAAATACATCTGGTATTTTTCAGATGTTTTAAGTGTGCTTCAAATGTTGTGGGTGTGTTGTAAGGTCCTTTTCAGTGCTTTTTACTGGAAAATTAAATTCAATTGGCATTTTCATATGTCTTACAAAAAAGGCTAAACCATGTAAACTACAAGTCAGCTCCAAACAAAGGGCAAAAGGACTCCCCTACATGGCTTCTCTGGGCAACTAGAGGCCTGTGAAGGGAAGCCCTGGGCAACTCCCCAAGACAAGAATGGCCCTAAACCCTCAGCTTCAGTTCAGTCTCTTAAAAATGAAGAAAGGCAATGAAAATGACCCTGGGTATTTGATTTCTTCTGGTTTATTAGTATAGATGGGAAAATTTAAAATACTTCCAGGTTTCTTTAAGACTTCAACTAATTGTAATGCAAAAGTTTCAAAGTGTCTCTCAGCACTCTTCTGATTTATCACTAGGTAATTATTGTTGCCTGGCTAGCTTTTGGGAAAGAAATGGGAGGTTGGAAAACATAGCATTTAAGGCCTGCTACTTTCCATTGTTACTGGTAATTTAGAAGAAGCTAGTAAAGAGTATAGAAAGTTGGGCGGCACCTGTGGCTCAGTGAGTAGGGCACTGGCCCCATATACTGAGGGTGGCGGGTTCAAATCCGACCCGAGCCAAACTGCAACCAAAAAATAGCCAGGTGTTGCAGCAGGCGCCTGTAGTCCTAGCTACTTGGGAGGCTGAGGCAAGAGAATCGCTTACACTCAGGAGTTGGAGGTTGCTGTGAGCTGTGTGACACCACGGCACTCTACCAAGGGCAACAAAGTGAAACTCTGCCTCAAACAAACAAACAAACAAAAAATAATAATAAAAGAAAATTTTAAAAATGATTATATAGAGTTAAATGTGCAAGCACCACATAGCCATTTTCTCCAGGATGGGGCTCCACCAGAGCTGGGAGGGAAGGGACAGAATATGCATCAAGTGGGACGAGGCACCCTGATACCTGATCTCTTGGGCTGTGCTGCCAGCACAATATAAGCACAGGAGAGCCAATGGGTACTACATGCTACACTGGTAACAGTGGCTAATTACAGACAAGCACAGAGGCTGAGGAGGGCACTCTGCTCAGGGATTCTTCCCCAAGCATTAGAAGGATACTTCCTTTTGTTTGGCCAGAAGGCTTCTTGGGTTGGTCAGAGGATGCTTTGACAACCCAGGAATATGGGGTGGGATTGATTAAGATGCTGGACGTTTGTTCTTTCCCATAGATGGGTATCGTTCTCTTGCCAAGAGAACATCATCAAGTAGGACCATGCTCCTAGATACCTGATGTTTTGGTTTGTGCTGCCAGAACACTCTGCTGGGCTATACTCTGAAGCACCAGGACATGTTTGATCCTCAGACACCGAAAAAAGAATGTATGGTTTTCTTCTGCACCCAGGCCTGGCCTCAGGATCAACTCTCCACTGCTGAACAACGGCCCCCAGAGGGTACTCTTAATTATGAGACCATTTTTCAGTTAGATATTTTTTTGTAAACAAGAAGAAAAGTGGTCTGAAGTGCCCTATGTGCAAGGCTTCTTTTTCCTCAGGGACAACCCTCAACTTTGTAAAACCTGTCAGATAGATTCAGCTCTCCTGGCTATAGTAACTTTCCCAAATGGTCAGGGATTACCAAGGGAGACTCTGTCACAACCTAGTTCAAACCCAACATCTACTTCTCCTGCACCTTCCTCTGTGCATTCAGAAAACACCAAGAGTGAAGCTGTGTCAAGAGTTTTTTCTGGTCCTACTGAGACCCCTAGAAGGCAACCATATCCTTCTTTTTGTCCCTTGGTTGAGACTGCAGGTGGTGAAAGGGGACACGTGTGATTATACACTCTATTTTCCCTGGCAGATTTGAAGCAAATTAAGGTTGATTTAGGCAAGTTTTCTGATGACTCAGATAATTATATAGATGTTCTCCAGGGGTTCGGACAAAGCTTTGACCTCTCTTGGAGAGATATAATGCTACTACTAGATCAAACTTTAACTTTTAATGAGAAAAATGAAGTCTTAGATGAAGCTAGAAAGTGGGGTGATTTGTGGTTCATGTCCAATACTGATGGCAGTATGTCTCCTGAGGAAAGGAACAGATACCCCACAGGAAGTCTTCATCCCAAATGAGACCCTGAGAAACAAGATGACTGGTGGTGTAAACATTTTCTAACATGTATCCTGGAAGGTTTACATTGATCCAAGAAAAAGTCTATGAATTATTCTAAGCTGTCTACTATTAACCAGGAGCAAAATGAGAGTCCCCCTGCCTTTCTTGAGCAGGTTAAGGAGGTGATAAGAAAACACATTCAGTTAACACCTGACTCCTTAGAGGGTCAAATTATTTTAAAAGATAAATTTATCACTCAGACAGCCCCAGACATTCGAAGAAAACTGCAGAAATTGGCTCTAGGCCCAGATCATAACCTGGAGAATCTTCTTAAAATGGCCACTGTGGTCTTTTATAACCGAGATCAGGAGAAAGAGGAGGAAAGAGAGAGAAGGGATATGAAAAGAATGACAGCTCTAGTCATGGCACTCCAACAAACAAGCACCTTTCAGGGGCAGAGGGAAGCCAGAGGAGCTAAGAACAAGTGCTGCCAATGTGGTCAGGCTGGCCACTTCAGGAAGCACTGCCCCCAGCAGCAGCACCAGCTGGGCAAGCCACCTGGTCCCTGTCCAGAATGCAAGGGTGACCACTGGAGGGTGGCCTGTCCTCAGAGGCAAAGGCCTCTGGGGACAGTGATCCCATCAGCACTCAAACTAGACTGAGGGGGCCCAGGGAGATTCTCATGGCTCCAGCTTGTGTCATCCTCCCTCAAGAGCCCCAGGTTTGCCTTATAGTGGAGGGCCAGGAGATAGAATTTCTTCTGGACACTAGAGCAACCTTTTCTGTATAACCCTGGTCTTTTATCCCCCAAATCTATTATAACTATAAATGGGGTGTCTGGAAAGCTGGTTACCAAATTTTTCTCTCAGCCTTTAAGCTGCAATTCAGGTGCCTGGTTGTTCTCTCACACCTTCCTAATCATGCCTGAAAGTCCTGCCCTCCTTTATGGGGAGGGACATATGAACTAAAGCAGGAACAACCATTTATATAAAGAACCTATACTATGCCTTCCCTTATTAGAGAGAAATTAACCCAGAAGTGTGGTTACTAAGGGATAGGTGGGAAGAGCAAGATATGCTCAATCAGCCCAAACTGAATTAAAGAATCCCGCCATCTATCTCAATCAAAAACAATATCCTCTTAAAACAGACGATAAGAATGGGCTAATACCCATAATACAGAATCTAAAGGGACAGAAATTATTAATACCTTGAAATAGTCCATGTAACTCATATTCTAGAAGTACCAAAGCCAAACAGAACTTGGAGACTAGTCCAAGACCTCCACATAATAAATGAAGTGGTCATTCCTTTCCAGCCTGTAGTTCCCAATCCATATAATTTATTGTCTCATATCCCTGAAAAGGCTGCCTTCACAGTCCTAGACTTAAAAGATGCCTTCTTTTGCATTCCACTTCATGAAAATTCCCCATACCTTTTTGCTTTTGAAGACCCTTCTGACTCCAACATGCAGCTCACATGGACTATTACCCCAGGGATTTAGGGACACCCTCACTTGTTTGGACAAGCCTTAGCCAAAGACTTGAGTCATTTTTCATATCCTACAGTGACTCTTATTCAATATATTATTCTTTTGGGAGCACCAGATGCAGAGGAATGCCACAAAGCTACACAAACTCTATTAAACTTTCTAGCTAATTGTGGGTACAAAATTCCCAAGGCTAAAGCCCAATTATGTGTCCCAGAAGTTCACTATTTAGGTCTCCAGCTTTCACAGGGGAAGAAAGCCTTGGGCAAAGAAGAATAGAACCAATATTGGCTCACCCTAAACCTCGAACTCTCAGACAACTTCGAGGCTTCTAAGGAATTACAGGCTTTTACAGACTCTAGATTCCTGGATATAGTGAAATAGCTAGACTACTCTATTCTTTAAAAACGACCAAAAAGAGGGCCTAGTCACTCTAGAATTGAAACCATAAAACATATAAAAGGACTTGTGAGGTATGTCAAAGAAACAATCCTTTGAATCACCATCTAGCTCCCCCAGGTATACAGAGACAAGGTAAATATCCAGGTGAAAATTAGCAAACGGATTTCACTCACCTCCCTAAGGTACATGGTATACAATATTTACGGGTATTTGTGGATGCCTTTACTAATTGGGTCAAAGCATTCCCTTGCAGGACAGAAAAGGCCCAGGAAGTTGCAAAGGCTTTAGTACATGAGATTACTCCCGGGTTTGGACTCCCTCGGAGTTTGCAAAGTGATAATGGGCCGGCCTTCAAGGCAGCTGTTACAAAGGGAATATCTAAAGCCCTAGGCATAAAATATCTTCTACACCACTCTTAGAGGCCCCAATCCTCTGGGAAGGTAGAAAAAATGAATGATAAAATCAAAGGACAGTTACAAAAGCTAACTCAAGGGACTCATCTCCCTTGGACTAAATTGCTTTCCATTGTTCTCCTTAGGATAAGAAATTTACCTCAGAAACTCTGCTATAGCCCATTTGAGTTATCATATGGAAGACTCTTTTTAACTAAAGATTATTAGATCAAGAAACTACAGAATTAGTAAAATATATTACTTCTTTAGCTAAATTTCAACAAATCCTTAAAAACCTCTCAACTACATTTTCACATTCAACACTAAAGGAGCTTATCTCTCGTGGAGATCTGGTCATGATCAAAACTCTTTCCTCTAATTCACCTTCCCTAACCCCAACTTGGGAAGGTCCCTTCTTTGTTATCTCGTCTTCTTCTGCAGCTGTTGAAGTTATGGGAATAGATTCCTGGATACATCATTCACAAGTGAAATCCTGGAACCCACCCCCTTCTACAGAAGCAGACCATGAAGAGAATCAACCACAGTCTACCCACACTTGTGAGCCTAAAGATAATTTAAAGCTATTATTTAGGAGACAGCAAGAAAAGTGTTAATATAGTTTTCTTTTAAACATCACTGACTTTAGTCTTCTGACACTATAATTAACCCCCTCCTCTCACTGTTCTACCTTTGCCTTTTAATGTGCTAATCAGATTTGGGTCTTCAGAAATGTTATCAAGCCACACACAGTAAAGATGGTTCCAGTCCAAGACCTGATTCTATCGTGAACCCCTGGATCACTCTCCCTCCAGAGAAACCCTAACTGCCCCCTCCTATCATTGCCTGACTCAGCAGGAAGCAATCTTCGTCTCTTTTCCCTAATAGCAGTTAGAGTTTCTACTCAGAGAGGGAGAGTTGATACAGGACAAGTGACATCCCAGCCAGCTCGCGGAGCTGGGGGGGCACAGACCTGCTGCCTCCGCTTTGGTGAGGTTGGTGCAGTGGCAGGGAGCAGAGGAACCAGCAGGCTGGAGTATAGGCAGGGGGGCCCTGCAGGAGGCTCCAGTACCCAGAGGGGCCAGACAACTGCTGGGGAGACACCAGCACCTTAGGCTGAACAGGGAACCCCCCATTTTCTAGGCCTGGTCAATTCATATCAGTTTCCTAGACCTGGGAATTAAAGGTATTGTAGCTATTCATTCACCTCCCAGACATGTCCCAGACACACTGTCCAGACACTCTGTTCCAGACACTCTGCCCCAGACACACTAAATGTAATTACTGAATGTCCCAAATAAGTCACAGAGAGTCCCAGACATGCTAAATGTAACTATAGAGGGTCCCAGACATGCTAAATGTAACTACAGAGGGTCCCAGACACCCTAAATGTAACTACAGAGGGTCCTAGACTAAATGTAACTACAGAGGGTCCCAGACATGCTAAATGTAACTACAGAGGGTCCCAGACACCCTAAATGTAACTACAGAGGGTTCCATACATGCTAAATGTAACTACAGAGAGTCCCAGATATGCTAAATGTAACTACAGAGAGTCCCAGACATGCTAAATGTAACTACAGAGAGTCCCAGACATGCCAAATGTAACTACAGAGGGTCCCAGACACGCTAAATGTAACTACAGAGGGTCCCAGACACCCTAAATGTAACTACAGAGGGTCCCAGACACGCTAAATGTAACTACAGAGGGTCCCAGACACGCTAAATGTAACTACAGAGGGTCCCAGACACCCTAAATGTAACTACAGAGGGTCCCAGACACCCTAAATGTAACTACAGAGGGTCCCAGACTCCCTAAATGTAACTACAGAGGGTCCCAGACACGCTAATTGTAACTACAGAGGGTCCCAGACACCCTAAATGTAACTACAGAGGGTCACAGACATGCTAAATGTAACTACAGAGGGTCCCAGACACCCTAAATGTAACTACAGAGGGTCCCAGACATTCTAAATGTAACTACAGAGGGTCCCAGACTTGCTAAATGTAACTACCGAGCCCCACTAAATGTAACAACAGAGGGTCCCATGTGATTATACATACCCCTAGACAAAGAACCTGGAGAGAGACAGACAGACAGAGAGAGCTTTTCTCTCCAGAATTGGGTTTTCTCTCTCTGCCAGGAACTCTGGCACTTCCGTACCCTTTTCTGGAAGTAAATCCTGCCCTACCACTGATCTGTGGTCCATGGATTCATTCTTTGAATCACCGAGACCAAGAACCTACTGAAGAGAGAAACAAACTGGAAGAACATTAATTCACAGTTGTGGTTTCCAGGCCATTTTTTAAATATATGTTTTAAGAATCAACAATTGTGAATATGTAGTGAAGAGATCAAGAGACCTCCTGAAAGACCCCTCCCTTGTTTCCCTTGATTAAATACCCTTAGACCGATGATACCGGATTTTTAACACTGGATCTCCAGGCTCTTGGTCTCAACGATTCGATGAATGAAATCGATAGACCATAGAACAAACAGTGAGGTTTTATTTACAGCTCAAAGAACCAAACCTCCTTGCAGGGCAGGATACGAGTGTTACAGCTCTTATGAAAAGGAATCTTACAAAGGGCCAAGCCTCTTTGTAGAGCAGGATCAGCAGCGGAGGTGTTACAGCTACAGCTCTTACAAAGGACCAAGCCTCTTTGCAGGGCAGAGATCAGCAAAGGGCCGAGCCTCTTTGTAAGGCAGGATCAGCAGCGGAGGTGTTACAGCTATAGTTCTTACAAAGGATCAAGCCTCTTTGCAGGGCAGAGATCAGCAAAGGGCCGAGCCTCTTTGTAAGGCAGGATCAGCAGCGGAGGTGTTACAGTTGCAGCTCAAATGTTACAACTCCTACAAAGAGCCAAGCCTCTTTGTAGAGCAGGATCGGCACTAGAAGTGCCGCAGCTCTCGCTTCTTCCTCTGGATGGTCTGCGATGGTCTGCGATAGTCGGCTGAAGTCTTCTTCTTCTGCTTCTTCTTCTTCTTCTGCTTCTTCTTCTTCTATCTTCCTTGAAGGTCTGCGATGATCTGCCCCCAGGCTCTCTGCACGGGGCCTTATATAGGTGTAATAGCTTAGCTGTGATTGGTCCATAAAATGGACCAATCAGGAGCAGGATTGAAAATGGACCAATCAGGGATGGGCACCAGTTTTCCCTTGATTGACAGGTCCTCTAACGTGGCTCTACTGGAGCCTCTGGGGGAAGAAAGCTCCCTCACTTGCCCCAACCTGCTGGTTTTTTTGCCGGCTGCTGCCACCAAGACAAAAGTGGCAGATCCCCCCAGGCCCTGCTCGGCTGAGCTGGCTGGGGTGCCACTTTTCCGGTATCACCGAGACCTCCTAGACACGGCTTCTCCTGCTTCCCCTGCAGACCCCTCCCCTGCTTCCTTCCCCTGTGTCCTCAGATCCCCAACAGACTCCCTCCAACGCCCCCTCCCCAAAGGCATCCCGTTCCCCTCCCCCGAGTCGGCAGTTTGATTCTCCCTGCTCTTCTCTCTCATTTTGTCAGTTTACCCCCCTGTTTTGGCAGTTTACTCTGTGAAATATAAGCAGCCTGTAACAGCTTTTTGAGGTTCCTCTCCGAACGGAGGTGGCCTCTCCGCGCGGCTGAGGGACCCTGGCGCACCAGAATAAACACCTCTTGCGTTTTGCATCGATTGAGTGTGGTGACTGATTCTTGGGGTGTAGCTCTATACCTACTGGACCCCGTGAGCCAGGGTCCAACATTTGGGGGCTCGTCCGGGATAGAGCGCCCCCTAGAGGACCTCACCTACTCTTGTCGGAGGTAAGTCCAGGCAGACCTGGCAATTGTTAGTCTTTGTCTTGTCTTATTTGTTATCTGTGCCTGGCAGTCTCTGTCCTTTTTGTTTTCTGTGCCTGGCAGTCCTTGTGTGATCGTTTTTTTTTTTGTATTGTCTATGTGCTTTTGTTTTCGTACGGAATAGGGGTAGCAGAGGGAGGACCCCCCGTCCCTGTTTCCGTGAGTTTGTCTTGCACTGGGCGTACGCAGTGGGTTTGTAGGGGATCGGAAATTGGTAGACGTGCCTGTATTTTCCACCCCGGCCACAGGGGGACGCCCCTGCAGTGGTAGAGGGTGCCTGACGCCACGGTTCCGTCAGCCAGCCCTCGTTTGGAGGGAGGAGGAAGGCTGACGACATGGAATCCATCAGCTCCCCTCAACCCTGGAGGGAGGCTGGCAACGTGGAATCCGTCAGTCCCCCCTCAGTCCCTTTTCCCCCAGCGTGAGAACAGGATTTTGGGTTGAGAAGCCCAGGGGACAAAGTCCTTGCCCCCCTGGGTTCTGCAGGCAGTAGGCCCACCCTGTCTTTGCAGCATCCTTGCTCTTGTTGGCGCTAAATTGTCTGTTGTGAATTTGTTTGTTACGTGTGCGGGACAGGGGTACCGCTGGGGGATTGGACCCTCCAGCCCTGCCTCCGTGAGTTTGTGGCGCCATATCGTATGGGAACAGGAGGGGCAGCTCCTGTCTCCGTGAGTCCGTGTCATTATTCTGTGTCTGTCTGTTAGCCGCCCCCCCCACCATTTCCCTTCCCCAGCGCGGGACAGGATCCTGGGTTGAAAGCCTAGGGAGCAAAGTATCTTTGCCCCCCCTGGGTTCTGCCGGCCAGTAGGCCCAGCCCTGTCTCTAAAGTTTGTGCCTATCTTTTGTGAGGACCTGGAGGGGACAGGTGATCCTGGGTCTGAGTCCCAGTCCCGCCTCCTCGAACTGGTAGACAGAGACCTCCCTGTAGTTTGTAGGGCAGCTGACGACTCCGTCAGCTTCCTCAAACCTGTGGGCAGGCGCCCCCTGCCCTCTGAATCTATCTCAGTTTTGTGGCACCGTTCTGTGCCTGCAAGGTTTTTGTTTTCGTGTCTGTCTATTGCTTTTGTGTGCCTCATAGTTATTTCTGTGTGGAAGATGGGTAACCAATTAACCACTCCCCTTACCCTGACCCTAGCCCATTGGAAAGACATCAAGGCTAGGGCCCGCAGCCTCTCGGTAGAGGTGCAGCAGAGCCGTTGGCAGACACTCTGTTCCTCGGAATGGCCGGCTCTTAATGTCGGTTGGCCCCAAGGTGGAACATTCACTCTGCCAGTTATTTTACAAGTAAAATCTAAAGTCTTCCAGTTAGAGCCCCAAGGCCACCCAGATCAAGTGGCCTATGTCATCATCTGGGAAGATTTGACCAGGAACCCCTCAGCATGGGTTCTGCCTTTCCTTAGCCCTGGGGACCCCTCCCCGTCCCCTCTCACCAGCCATGTTGCCTCTGCCCCTCCTTCCACTCTTCTCCCTCTCAAAATGGAGGAAGAGACCACCCAACCTCAGAAACCAGTACTCCCAGATTCCGAACCAGATCGTCTCCTCATAGGCCCCGCCCCCCGTATCCGCAACCCCTTCAGACCCCTCCTCACCTCCCAACTGTCTCTTCCACTTCTTCCTCAACCTCCTCCTCCTCCGCAGGACCTGCACCTTCTTCTCCACCCCGCCTTAGGCTCTGGAGGGACTGGGACCCCCAGAATGTTGACAAATGGACTGCTCCTACTTTCCCTCTCCGGATGGTGGGGGATGAGGAGTACTACTGGCCATTTTCAGCTTCCGACCTGTATAATTGGAAGACCCATAATCCCACCTTCTCCCAAGACCCCCAAGCCTTAACCTCCCTGATAGAGTCTATCCTTCTGACCCACCGCCCTACTTGGGATGACTGCCAACAGCTCCTTCAGATCCTCCTAACCAC
>NW_003852424.1:7670683-7769474 GCF_000181295.1 Otolemur garnettii
GGTTTAGGATGTACACCCCGTATGACCCAGAGGCGCTGGAACACAAAGCCACAATAGCAATGTCCTTTATAGATCAGTCTGCAGCAGACATCCGAGCAAAGCTGCAACAGCTAGATGGATTGTAGACTTTCTCTCTCCAAGATTTGGTAAGGGAGGCAGAGAAAGTCTACAATAAGAGGGAAACCCTGGAAGAAAAGGAGATCAGACTGGCTAGGGAACAAGAGGAAAGAGAGAATAAGAGGGACAAGAGAAGAGATAAGAACTTAACTAGGATCTTGGCCACAGCAATACACAACACAGACAGAAAGTTAGGGCAGGGTGGCAAGTGGAGAGATCAAAGACAACCCGGAGTCGAGAATGATCAATGCATGTATTGTAAAAAGAAGGGACACTGGGCTAGGGACTGCCCAAGTAAATACCCGGATAGAAAGAAGAAACCAGCACCTATCCTGGCCATAGAAGATAGTGACTAGGGAAGTCAGGGCTCAGGTCCCCCTCCTGAGCCCCGGCTAACCTTGTCGGTAGGGGGACAAAGAACCACCTTTTTAGTAGACACAGGAGCCCAGCACTCAGTCCTGACTAAATACTCGGGACCTATGTCATCAAAAACATCTCTGGTGCAGGGGGCCACAGGGAGTAAAGTTCACCAATGGACATCAACACGCACTGTGGACTTTGGAACCAGAACAGTAACACACTCCTTTCTGTTGGTCCCAGAGTGCCCTTTTCCTTTGCTAGGGCGAGATCTCCTCTCAAAAGTGGGAGCCCATATTCAATTCTCTGACAATGGGGTCCAAGTGACTGACAAGCAGGGGCTCCCTCTACAAATCCTCACTTTGAGCCTCTAAGAGGAATATAAACTATATGACACACCCCAGCAAAGGGCCTTGCCACATGATTGGCTCCAGAAAATTCCCCAAGCATGGGCCGAGTCGGCTGGGTTGGGAAAAGCCCAACAGCAACCTCCCATTATTGTACAGCTCAAGTCCATGGCTACCCCAATATCGGTACGACAATACCCTATGAGCCAAGAGGCTAGGGAGGGAATTCGGCCTCACATCCAAAAATTCCTGAAGCTCGGAGTTTTGGTGCCCTGTCAGTGCCCTTGGAACACGCCATTGTTACCAGTTAAGAAACCTGGCACACAGGACTATCGGCCAGTCCAAGACCTCCGAGAAATCAATAAGCGGGTCATGGACATCCACCCGACAGTGCCAAACCATTACAACTTACTGAGCACACTCAAACCCTCCCATAAGTGGTATACTGTCCTTGATCTTAAGGATGCTTTCTTTTGTCTAACCCTGGCTCCCCAGAGTCAGCCTCTATTTGCTTTTGAGTGGAAGGATATAGATTTCGGGGTCTCTGGCCAGCTGACCTGGACTCGACTACCACAAGGATTTAAAAACTCTCCTACCTTGTTTGACGAGGCATTGCACCAAGACCTCGCCCCATTCCGGCTCCATAACCCAGACATTATCCTGCTTCAATATGTAGACGATTTACTTTTAGCTGCCGCCAGTAAAGAGTCCTGCCGTCGGGGGACAGAGGCTTTGCTACAGGAATTAAGTCGACTAGGATATCGAGCTTCTGCAAAGAAGGCCCAGATTTGTCAACAAAAGGTAACATACCTGGGGTACGCCCTGAGAGACGGGGAGAGATGGCTTACAGAGGGACGGATTAGGATAGTAGCCCAGATACCTGTTCCTACTAATGCACAGGAGGTGCGAGAGTTTTTAGGAACAGCAGGGTACTGTCGCCTCTGGATACCGGGATTTGCAGAATTGGCAGCTCCCTTGTACTCTCTCACACGAGCGACCACCCCATTCGAATGGCTTCCTGTTCAACAAGATGCTTTCGATAAAATCAAGAAAGCCTTGCTCTCCTCACCGGCATTGGGACTCCCAGACCTGACCAAGCCATTCACCCTGTATTTAGATGAGAAGGGAGGAGTGGCGAAAGGAGTACTAACTCAGACCATAGGGCCATGGAGAAGGCCTGTGGCCTATCTTTCAAAGAAACTAGATCCGGTAGCAGCAGGATGGCCCCCTTGCCTCCGCATTATAGCAGCCATGGTGCTTCTAGTCAAAGACTCTGATAAGTTAACACTAGGACAACCTCTGACGCTGATTACCCCCCACACCATCGAGGGAGTAATCTGTCAGCCGCCCGACCGATGGCTCTCTAATGCAAGAATCACCTACTACCAGGCCCTGCTGCTGAACCCAGAACGGATCACTTTTGGTAAGACATCAGGATTCAACCCAGCCACCCTTCTACCCGAACCAGATCCCTCTCAACAGGTTCCACATGACTTCCAACAAATCCTGGCCAGAGTACATGGAACCAGGGAGGACTTGAAAGACCAGCCGTTATCCCAAGCAGACTACACTTGGTACACAGATGGCAGCAGCTTCCTACATGAAGGTATCAGGAAAGCTGGGGCAGCGGTGGTGGATGGGGTTCGGACTATATGGGCAGAGGCCCTCCCACCAGGGACATCCGCCCAGAAAGCAGAACTTATAGCTTTAACAAAAGCTCTAGAATTGTCTGAAGGAAAATGAGTCAACATCTACACCGATAGCCGTTATGCCTTTGCCACGGCTCATCTCCATGGCAGCATCTATGAACAGAAAGGACTCCTTACATCGGAGGGTAAAGAAATTAAAAATAAGCAAGAGATACTGGCACTTTTACGGGCACTATTTCTACCTAAGAAACTTAGCATCATCCACTGCTCAGGATATCAGAAAGGAGACGCTGCGGTAGCCATAGGAAACCGAATGGCAGACCAAGAAGCCCGACGAGCTGCCTTCGAGGTTGAAACCGCGTTTGCTTTGATCACTCTCGCAGAACCTGAAGAAACTACCTCAACTCCACGGTATGAATATACCCAAAAAGACATGGAGGATATTAAGAAGATCAGGGATGCAAAATGCAATGGAGGAGTTTTTCTCAAAAATAACAAGATTGTCCTCCCGGCAAAGAATGCCAAACTTATGGTTCGGCAGATGCACAATTGGACACATCTTGGAAAGAAAAAGCTAAGACAGCTTGTCAATCGGACTGACTTCATCGTCAACTAACGCATCCTCCATCATCTCACATGTGGTAAAGTCTTGCATCCCCTGCCAACAGGTTAACACAGGGCGACCTTCCCCTGGACTTTCTGCCATGCCAGGGGTACGAATCAGGGGAAACCGACCAGGGACTCACTGGGAAGCGGATTTCATGGAAATCACTCCCAGAACTTCCCGGTACCAGTACCTTCTTGTCTTCATCGATACTTTTTCAGGATGGGTAGAAGCCTTCCCCACCCATCGGGAAACAGCCCATGTCGTGGGAAAGGCCATCCTCGAAGACATCTTCCCCTGATTCGGGCTGCCAAAGGTAATTGGATCAGACAATGGGCCGGCTTTCGTCTCTCAGGTGAGTCAGGGATTGGCCAAGATATTGGGGATTGATTGGAAATTGCACTGCGCATATAGACCCCAAAGTTCAGGACAAGTAGAAAGGGCAAATAGGACAATCAAAGAGACCTTGACTAAATTAGCTTTACAGACTGGCGCTAAAGACTGGACACGCCTCCTACCCTTGGTCCTGTTTAGGATTAGAAACACCCCCTCCCGGTTTAACCTTACTCCTTACGAGATTCTGTACGGTGGGCCTCCCCCCATAACCCATATGCAATTCCCTTATATTCCTTCCACTTCCAATGCAGACCTCCAGGCTCGGCTCAAGGGGCTCCAAGCTGTACAAGCCCAAGTCTGGGCTCCACTAGCAGAAGTCTACAAGCCAGGCCATTCCGAAGCCAAGCATCCGTTTCAAATAGGAGACTCTGTCCTGGTGAGAAGACATCGCTCTCAGGGACTCGAGGCCAGGTGGAAGGGCCCATACACAGTGATCCTTACAACCCCAACTGCCCTCAAGGTGGACGGAATTGCAGCCTGGGTACACGCATCACACGTCAAGCTTGCTCATCAGCCTGTAGCCTCAGGAACAGAGGACAGAACACGGTGGCAGCTCCAAAAATCCACCGAGCCACTTAAGATAAGACTAACAAAATGCTCCCCGTCCTAATTATTCTTTGTTCCCTTATACCCCTGTCCGCTTCTAGCCCCTACCGACCCATGCATCTGACATGGCAAGTTATAAACCCCAATACAGGGAAAGTCCTCAACCAAACCTCAGGGATTCACCTCCCGGGCACCTGGTTCCCGGAACTCTTAGTAGACCTCCATGACTTGCTGGGGACCACCCTCTGGTGTCGTCCAGATTTGACAGAGACGTTCTATGTTTGTCCTGGTCATCTCTCTCATAAGTGTGGGGGAGCCAGTTCGTTCTTTTGTTTTTCGTGGGATTGTGTCTCAACTGGACAAGTGTGGTGGGATCCCCCTAGAAAGGGAGACCTTATTCCAGTAAAGCGAAAGACCACGTGCCCTAATAGAGGATGCCCTCGAGTAAACCCTAGGTGTGACATCGTTAGTATTAGTTTTACTAGAAAAGGGGAACAGGTGCAGGGCTGGGAAATCAGTAAATGGTGGGGTATAAGACTGTATAGTACCTATGAATCAGACCCAGGTAATGTCTTCCTGATTAGGGTTCAGGTAAAGGATCTGTATCCCCCGGTACAAATAGGCCCAAACCCCATTCCTCAGGAGCAAATAGGTTCGAACCCCATCTCCCAGGATTCGACGGTAGCCCACACCCCTTCCACCATTTCCCCAAACCCCAACAATATTCCCTCACCTTACCGTCCCCCAACCATCCCTTCCAACCGTATTTTCAATCTAATCCAAGGATCTTACACAGTTCTAAACCTAACAAATCCTAACCTCACAGAATCCTGTTGGCTGTGCATAGCCTCGGATCCCCCTTATTACGAAGGGGTAGCCACCATTGGTAATTTTTCCAACTCTTCTTCCCCTGACCTCTGCAATTGGAGTGAACATCAGAAATTAACTCTCATGGAAGTATCTGGCTCAGGGACCTGCTTGGGAACTCCAAGCCTCCCCATTCCAATTTATGTAACTCTACCATATTGGTCCCCTCCTCTCCTACCTTCCTGCGTCCCTTGCTTCTAGACCTCTGGTGGGCTTGTAATACTGGCCTCACCCCTTGTGTGTCCACTTCTATTTTTAACCAGTCCCAGGACTTTTGTGTACTTGTACGTGTGCTTCCTCGGGTTTATTGGCACCCTGGATACACTCTCGACAATCGTTTTTCTCAAAGGCAAAAACGGGAGCCCATATCATTAACCTTAGCGGTGATCCTGGGTATTGGAGTCTCAGCAGGGGTGGGTACCGGAGCAGCAGCCCTCATTCAGGGTAACGAACATTTCACCCAGTTAAGGACAGCTATAGATCAAGATCTGAAAGCAGTAGAAGAATCTATAACCAAGTTGGAGCAATCTCTAACATCCTTGTCGGAGGTAGTTTTGCAGAATAGAAGAGGTTTGGACCTCCTATTCTTGAAAGAAGGAGGCCTGTGTGCAGCTTTTAAAGGAACAGTGCTGTTTCTATGCCGACCACACCGGGGTTGTTCGGGACTCCATGTCTAAGCTTAGAGACCGGTTAGCACAGAGGCAGCGTAACCGAGAGTCCCAACAAAGCCTATTTCAGAGATGGTTTACTAAGTCCCCTTGGTTAACTACCCTCCTTTCCGCTATAGCTGGACCCTTATTCATTCTCCTGCTCCTCCTTACTTTTGGCCCTTGTGTACTTCTCTGATTGTTTGCTTTTGTTAGGGAAAGGTTTAAGGTAACTCAAGCCCTTATACTTACCCAGCAGTATCAACAACAACAGCGTGCCTAGGGTCTTAAGAATAAGACCAGGAACCAGATAAGAGGAGGGAATGAAGAGATCAAGAGACCTCCTAAAAGACCCCTCCCTTGTTTCCCTTGATTAAATACCCTTAGACTGAGACCTCCTAGACACGGCTTCTCCTGCTTCCCCTGCAGACCCCTCCCCTGCTTCCTTCCCCTGTGTCTTCAGATCCCCAACGGACTCCCTCCAACACCCCCTCCCCAACGGCATCCCATTCCCCTCCCCCGAGTCGGCAGTTTGATTCTCCCTGCTCTTCTCTCCCGTTTTGTCAGTTTACCCCCCTGTTTTGGCAGTTTACTCTGTGAAATATAAGCAGCCTGTAACAGCTTTTCGAGGTTCCTCTCCGAACGGAGGTGGCCTCTCCGCGCGGCTGAGGGACCCTGGCGCACCAGAATAAACACCTCTTGCGTTTTGCATCGACTGAGTGTGGTGACTGATTCTTGGGGTGTAGTTCTATACCTACTGGACCCCGTGAGCCAGGGTCCAACAGTAGGTAAATGGATTTTGCATAAATCTCATAAATTAGGAACCTCTGTACAATTTAAAAAAAAAAAAAACGATTCTTCGTTACAAATCCACTTCTTCTCCTAGTCCAGGAGCATTTGGTGGTGAAGAATAGAAAGAGGAATGCATTGGGAAGATACAGGGGGATTTTGTGGATCCAATCCCAGAAAGAACAAGTAAATTTTGGAAGATATCTGAGATCATACTTCCTCTGCCTTTCTTTCCCCCAGGTCACTTGGATTTTCATATGCACCTATTTCTTAACGTGCTCCCTTTCCTCCTTCTTGGCCCCCTTCACTCTGATTTATCTTTTAGACATTGGCTGCTTTTCTAAGTAGCTCTCCACGATGCCTAAAAGAACACCAGGCCCTGCTATGTGTTCTCACCATGTCCTATACTCAGTCTTCTTAACATTCATAGTCCTCATATTATTTGTGTCTATCTCCCCAACTAACCTAGCCTGGATGAGGGGTCTTATGTCTCCCTGCAGTCCCAAGCTGAGTGTGCTTCCTGGAGCTTGAAGGAAGAAACAGCTGTCAACGCTGGAACCCTCAGCATCCTCCATTTGAGCTGTGCCTCACTGCATGCTCATCAGCTATGAGTGGGGCATATACAGGTGATGGGTGGGGGCTTCCAGACCCTTATGCTAAGACATGGGTCCCTCTTCTCATCATAACAATCTGCTTTGCCTGGACTAGTTCCTTTGTGTCTTAAAGTCTGGCAGCTACAATCTGAGGAAGGAGTATAGATAGTCCCTGAATGAGCACTCACAGGCTCCCAACCTCACTCTGTCCCTTCCTGGCTCAGTGACAACATCCAAGTCTTTTTAATGCTCTGAATCTCAGTTGTCACTAATAATAATAATGAAAGCCACTTACTGAGCAAGACTCTTGGTATACCCTGTGCCTAATCATACAAATACTCTAACAGGTGTTATTTTGCCCCCATTTTGAAGATGAAGAAATTGAATCTCCAACAGATGAAGTAACCTGCCAAGAGTCACTTACACTTAAAAGATATATGGGCCAAGTTTTAAGTTTGTATCAACTACTCTCCAAAGTCCAACTTCCTTCTACGGCAATTTGCTACTCCCTTCTAAAGCCCCTGTGGACACCTGGTCTTGGAGAAGCATGGACATGCACGGGGTGGAGGGGAGACTCAGTGAATGAGACAGAGGCCTGTGTGGTCCTCTGGAGCCAGGCCCTGTGAAACTGAGCCCCAGGTAGTGGCCCTGTGATGTGGCCCCCACCTGTGTGCAGCTCAGTGTCCTACAAACAGCCTGAACCAGCAGTGTAACCACTTTCTTCACTGCAGGCTCTTCCCAAACGTTTAAGCAGCACAAACATGGCCAGGACCTGGCACACAGGAGAAAGGAGTCGTCAGTCCCCTGAAGGGTCAGCCTGTGCTGTGGCAGCCTTGCTGGACCGGTAAACTGCACTGCCTCTGGCTTCTGTTCATTTAGAATTCATCACGTCTCCCTTTCCATGAAAGATAAGCCAATAGCTGCCCTTGACAGCTGTTTTCTCCAGGGTCATTCCTTCTATCCACCCAGCTACTCTTTCTTTGGGGATTTGAGTGATGTAATGTTAGCACTATCAATTTCATTCAATCCTTCCAGTGCAGTCTGCAGGGACCGGAGAGGCAGCCAGACCAAGTGCCCTTAACTATTTGTGCACTGTGCAAGCCAGACAGGGAGGGAAATAAGGCCAGAGAGAAGAAGGCTGGAAAAAGAAAACTTCAAGTACAGAGTCTGTAGAAAAGAAACAAGGAAGAATGAGGAGGGCCCACAATGTGGAGTGCTCAAATCCACTTGGACCAAACCCTGCTCCACTGCTGGGTCCAGTGGGTAACTCTCCAGTGGAATGTTCAGCTAATGAAGAAGAAAAAGCCAATACACCCAGCAAATTATTTGCCAGTCCAGGAGGGACTCTATCCCTTTGTACCTCTATGTAACTCAGTTTGGCAATTTCTTTGGGGCCAGGCCTAGGAGGAAATCTAGACCCACTGGCTGATAGAGAGGATTTCTACATCCTGGGAGCGTGGGCAGGGAGCAGCAAAGGTGGACTCAAGTTTTCAGAGGACCTGCCCATGCAGGCTGTGTGTAGGACAATCAGCATTTGAAAACAGTGCTGAAAGGTAAATACGAGGGTCCCCATTTTTCTAAAAAATAAACAGGGGCTCTTGGAGTTTTAGCAACTTGTCAAAGGCCATGCAACTCAGAACTATAAAAGTTACGACTGGGACATAGGTGAGACTCGCGGTTCTCACAGAGGTCATTTTGCCCTTCCCTCTGCCCCCTGCCCAGGGGACTTTGGCAATATCTGGAAATAATTTTCATCACTGCAGCTGGGATGCTGCTACTATATACCTAATGAAAAGAGGCCAGGGAAGCTGTTAAACATCCCACGACACAGGACAACACCCCACGACCAACAGTCAACTCCACATGTCAGTGGTGTCATGCCTGAGAAAGCCCAGGTTGAACTCACTTCAAGACCTTGAAGGCAAGCGAGGGTATAGTACAATTTATTCAAAATAACTTCCACGTGATGATTTATTGTGTGATGTTAAAATTCCATATGATCTTTTATCATCTCTCACTGTGATCAGGGCCTTTTTGCCTCCCAAACTTAATGGAATGTACAGAGAACAGAATTTCCAAGGCTCCCTGAATGATTCTCATGCATAATTATCATGGTTTGTCTGGTAAATACCATGAAGCCAAATCTCCAGGCATGGCATGGAGACTTCATCTCAGAGTTTTTCATACACCTGAACTAGACTTTCCAAACGTGTAGAAAGAATTTTTAAAATGGCAACTTGGGGGGAGGGAGGAACAACTCTTTCCCTGCAAGAAAAATACAACTTTGTCCGGGTGTGGCCAGGTGCATTCCGAATCTCCAGCAACGTCTGCGCTTCATCAGCTCCAGCACTGGGAGGCCACAGTCAGCCTGTTGTTTATCCAGGTTCTCATTCCTCTGGCAAAGCACCCTCTGCACAGGGGTTTCCTTCTATCCTCGGAGGAAACAGCCAACTTAAAGACCAAGGGGAAAAATAATCACCTGGGAACGTATTAGATAAGGACCTCTCTCAGACATGTCTGGAAATGAAAGGGCATATATATATATATACATAGTAAGATGAACTAGGAACCACTGATCTGACCTAGTCACTCCCACTGTCCCACTCTAGCTCTTGTGAAAGTCAAAACTGGACCCGCGGCAAGCGGGGCCCTACCTGTCTTCACTCCCTACAGCCTGCCCTAGACCCCTCTGTGCTGAACTCCTCATCCCTGCCTCTGTGCCTCCTCTCTGGAAGGTTCATGGAAGCCACCCCACCCCACCTGGCACTGAGTTTGTCCTCTCTCGCTGTGCTAGGTTCAATGCCCTACCTGAAGCTTACTTTGCTCAGGGGCAAATCTTTCTCTTATGCAGGTTTTCCCCCAGGGGGTAGCAGAGCTTCTTCAGTAAGGTGAGAGAATGAAGGAAAGGCAGTCATGAGTTGTCCTGAGTGGTGACAGACACTGGATACTAACCAGATGACACCTTTAGGTTATGTCCAGAGGCTTGTCTAAATGAGGCTGTCTCCACCTCAGTTATACCTGTGACTTAAGCTCTCTAGACCTCAGTTTCTTATCTGTAAAGTGGGAAGATGAACAAAACACCTATCTAGTAGGATTATTTGGAGGACCAGTGAGGTAATACATGTAAAGCATTTAATTAGCACCAGGCCTAGAGGAAACAGTAAGAAAAAAAATAAAAGAAGACCTCTTCTTTTGGTAAAGGCGACACTGTAGCTGGTAACACACATTTTGCTTCAGCTAATGATGGGAAAATTAAACTAATATTTTCAGAATTGCTTGGCTCCATCCTCCTTTGCAATCACTGGAAGAAGGGCTTAAAATAGAGTCTGCCATGCTGTCAGTGGTGATATAAGAAAGTGATAATAATTGGTCACATGTATGACTCAGCACCTAGCGTTTCTTTTCTTTTCTTTTCTTTTTTTTTCAGACAGAGTCTCACTCTGTTGCCCTGGGTAGAGTGCTGTGGGGTCATAGCTCACAGCAACCTCAAACTCTTGGGCTTGAGCAAATCCTCTTGCCTCAGCCTCCTGAGTAGCTGGGACTATAGGGATGTGCCACCACACCTGGCCAGTAGTGTTTTTTTTTGTTTGTTTGTTTGCTTTTTTTTTTTTTCCTATTTTTAGTAAAGATGGGGTCTTGCTCTTACTCAGGGTGATCTCAAACTCCTGAGCTCAAGCAATCCACCCACCTTGGCTTCCCAGAGTGCTAGGACTACAGGTGAGAGCCATGGGGCCCAGCAGTGCCTTGCTTTCAATTCATTAGCAAAACACTAACCACATAAGATGACCAGCTGAACCGTGGGCAGAATGGCCCTCACTCTAGACACAAGGCGGCAACTTAACATCACCTTTGCCTGACCTGAAGCTCCTCTGTCCAGCTGGGTGGTGCCTCCTGGAGGGGGCAGTTTGCAGAGCCCAGAGCTTGGCTGCAATATGCCCTCAGTCACCAATTACTGACTGAAAGAAGGGGTCCCGTGCATTTTCTAACAACTGAAAACCAAATGGTAGCAACAATTGAGCAGGTAAGAAGGTCTGTGTACCACAATAATTGGCATGATCTTCTGTGATGGAAGAAACAGAGCTCTATGTTCTCCAAAGAGGGGGTTCTTTCCTCAGGTGCTACCAATTTTCCGTGAAGAAAATGATCTCCAACTCTACCTGAAGGAAATGATTGAAGGCAAAACCACAGAGTGTTTCTTGGCTGGAGAGTGAACCTTCCCGCGACCGTGCTGCCCTTTCCCTTCTCCCTGTGTCCCTCCTGCCTCCTTCCTCTCTTCCAGCCGCCCCTTCCTGCTCTCGGTATCTGCCCTCAGCCCCTTCTCCTGTCTCCACTGTTGGCTTCTCAGCGCTCCAGGAGGCAGGCAGCTGTAACCCGACCTGCTGGGAGATGCTATCAGTGGCCCCTGGTGACTGGCACTTTGACTAAAAGCCTCCTGTCCTCCTGCGCTGTGATTGAGTTTCTTTCTCCTGGCCTGGATCTCATCCCTCTCAGAGGCGGTGACAGGGCCAGCGTGCGGGACACTCACCCCCAAGCCTGCAGCACCTGCTGCTACGCAACCGCCCTCCCCTCTGAATTAGGAATTCTCTCTCCGCTTGGCAGACAGCTCCCTTATCTCTGGGAAGGGGAAAATCTGTGGTCAGAGGGACCCGTGGCAATTGCACGCCCAGGGAGAAGGAGTTTGTAGTAACACTGACATTTCCACCGAGGGAGTCTGGGCTGCTCACACGGAGACCCCAGTGCTGGGGATGCGGACGCAGGCCGGAGGCTGAGCTGGCGCAGAGCCGTGGTCGGGGAATCCACTCCGCGTGCTGCTGCTAAGCTGTTTCCTGTCTCCCATCTTCTCAAAAGCTCTAACTGGAAACCCTGGACTTGCCTGGCAATCTCCTTTCCTCGCTACCACATTCAGCAGTCACCAAGCCCTGTCAGTTTTACCTCCCAGGTAGTTCTTCATTTTATCCGCCCTTGTTAACCATCTGACTTCAACCGATACATCAAAATGCCGCCTCGTGCACGCTTCGGGGGCACATACACAAAATTGGAACAATACAGAGAAGATTAGCAGGGCCCCTGCC
Organism: Otolemur garnettii; assembly: GCF_000181295.1. NCBI lineage: Eukaryota > Metazoa > Chordata > Mammalia > Primates > Galagidae > Otolemur > Otolemur garnettii. Next base: position 7,682,668 of record NW_003852424.1, read on the forward strand.
TAAGGAGGATATGCAATTTCGGGAAGCGTGCCATATTTAAAACAAAACAAAACAAAACAAAAACACTGCATAATTGCCACCTCCTCCGACTGGCCGGGACAGAGTCACATTCTGTCCCCTCTGTGCTTGCTCTCCTTGACCATATTTCTTGTTATTCTCCTATTAGTACGCTATTTATTGTATCTGTCTCCCTTAATAGACTGTCAGCAGGCTCAGCCTAAGTCTCATGCCCCAAAGCCCAGCCCCTTGTCCAGCACAGGAGAAAAATAGGATTCAAAGAAGTTAATAATTATGTGCACGTAGCACAATCTCAGCACGCAGATTCTCACCGCGGCTCACTGGCCACAGAGCCACCTGTTCCCGTCCACGGTCACGCTCAGCGCAACTCAGGATTTCCACCTTCCACTGGACAGCAGAATATCAGATGGGATGCAGAAACTTCCCCCAGAGCAACAAATTACAACCTTGAGCAATATAATGGATTGATAATTCAGTTTTATTCTACAAGTGGTGCTGAAGTTCAGCAACCTTGTAAATAAAGTTTTCATAGATTATCCTAGAATGGGAATCATCCTTGTCCCCAGATTCCAAGGTAATAGAATGTTTGATCCCAAACATTCTAAATTCTTGACACACTAGCTTGTGTAATCTTCCTAACCATGCTATGAAGTGGTATTATCATCATCCCCATTTTAGAGGTGAGGAAAAAGATCTGAGAAAACATCTAATACAATTCCCTTATTTGCAAATGAGAAAAGTAGCCCTCCCTCACCTCTATTTACTCTGGGTTTACACATAACCCTTAACATATCTCCTGTTTCCCAAGCAAAACGACAAAATGTAATAAACCATAGAGACAAAAAAGCTGCTATCTCGCAATCTAACATATCAGAAGAAGATAAAAAAAAAAAAGCTATATAACAACAGATTGAAAATCCACGGTGTCCTGGGGACATTGGTAGAAGGGCAAAGACTCCATAACTTTAGTGGCCCAGAAAGGATCACTATGTTTTCAGAACACGACATTGATATCCATTATAATGACTTTGCATTCTCAAGACAATATTAAGTTATGTTCTATTTAAGAAAAAGGAAATCTACAAAACACATTTATGAAAGACTTTCACTAACAATGTAAAGAGAAAAAAAGATTTTTTGCTTTTAAAGGAGTGAATTTACGAAGAAATCTACTCACATTGAATAAAGGAGTGATTTTCAAAGAAATCTACTCACATAGAATAGAGATTCTAGCAATACTGTATTGAAAAACAAAAACAAACAAAAGTATTGGTGTACAGATGGGTCTAGGGAACCAGAATCATTCAACATTTAAAAAGTGAAAAGAGAAATGTTCCTTGGTGCCCTTGTAAATGGTGGGGTCATTTGGCTAAGCCATGTCACCCTCTGCTGAGAGTATGTACGCTCAGCCTGACAGACATAGCAATTAAGGCTATGAAACCAAAATTTCAGCTAATAACATGAATGTCTGGGAATACCTGTGGCCCTGGCTACAGAGCTCTGAGGCTAGAGGTGACGCCCTTGAAGGAGGTTTTCCCTCAGCTGGACAATGGGGTCCATCCAACCTTCTCAGATCTAACTCAGGTTTGATGAATGAGAAGACCAAGAGAGAAAAATGTTAGAAACATTAGCTTCTTGGGCACTATGTGTATTTGCAGAAAGAAAAACCAGAAACTTGGCTCATCATGTACTTGTTTAAAATATATGTATTCAACACTTCTGTTTTCAGTGAAAGAGTCAGTCTAGGCATCTATGTCATCGTATTGGTAGAAACAGAAGTATCACCATGTTCTTCATATTGACTACAGTATGTCTGATAAAGATATTTTGATGAAGTCAAGTTCAACACCTTTGTACCTGCTATCACTACTTCTTACTAAGTGATCTGAAAACAATGCGGAAAGACAATCCATTCACATGTTATTATCTTCTAGTATTTCATAGCTTTATCATTTATATTTTACTATTTAATTATTTGGAACAATTTTATGAAAAGTTCAAGTTTATGTTTCTCAAAGAAGTTAACCATTTATCTTGGCACTATATATGCAACAATCTGTTTGCGGTTTGTTCTATTATCTTTACATACTTGATTCTTATGCAGACTATTTTCTCCTTTTGCACTATTCACATTAGTTCACTGACTCATCTTTGAATGCTTGTAGTGGGATGACACTGCACAGTTCTAATTACTGCACATATTTAGATCATTTCCCCCTGGGAAGATAAGTTATATCTACTATTATTTTTCTGTAATTTTTCTTTCTTCTTAGATGAACTTCTCAGTGATATTTTTAAGTTCACCAATACCCCTAGTATTTAAACTGAGAAATCATTAAAATGTACAAGTAAATTTGGTAAGAACTGATATTGGACTCAGTCACTAACTTAATTTTGTTGTCATGATGGGTCTTTAATAAGGAGTAGTTTCTCATGTCCCCATGAAGAAAAAAAGGCATCAATCCCATGACTTCAGTGGTCACTCTTAAAAAACAGAGTCCTGTGGTCCCTCTGGCATAAAACAGCCTTGTCTCAGAAACTAAAATGCTTTTCAATAATTATAAACATTTCCATCAGGGAGGGTGGCTCTCTACTTTCAAGATGGCACCTTGAGCACGGGGTTCTCTGGGAAGGGAGAATGCTGTGTCCTTACGTGGCAGAGGGCAGATCTCTGGAGAGCTCCTAAACCCATTCATGAGGAAAGGAGCCCTCATGGCCTAATCACCTCTTAAAAGCCCCACCTATCAATACTGTTACATTGACACCACCTGAATTTTGGAGGGGACATAGTCAAACCATAGCAAATGCATACATGGGCCCCTGAGATGGCGCATTTGAAGCACAGACTGAGGCACAGATCTCTGGCTGTTCTGAGAAACCCCAGGCTCTCAATATGGTGGCCACAGACACCTCCTCAGAAGCCTCCTTCCCACAGTCCCCACCATCACGCAACCTGCCCCTACTCTGCCCTACTGATTACACCCTTCCTGTGCACCATCCACCCAAGCCCTCATCCTTACAGATATTTCCCTTCACCCCCATCTTTATAAGACTCTGAGGCCCTCCTGCCTCAAGAACTGCATTCTTCAAAAAGAGGGATTTATTTTATTTTATTGTTTATTTTTTTTATTTCAGAATAATGTGAGGGTACAAATAACTAGGTTACATACAATCTTTGCATCTATTAGGCAGAGTCTCTCTTACAGTTGTGCTCCACACCCAAGAGGGGTGCCATACACCCTTACATTGTGCCTATTAGGTGGGAGTGTGCCAATTAGCTTCCCACTTCCCCTTTCCCCTCCTCCCCAACATGAATTGGATTGAGTTTTTCTGTTGTATGGATGTGTATTAGATCACCTCCTGGCTTCATGTTAATGTTGGGTACATTGGGTACTTGCTTTCCATTCTTGTGATACTTTACTAAGAAGAATGTGTTTCAACTCTATCCAGGTTAATACAAAAGATGTAAAAAACTCTTTTCCAGCCTATAATTTTTTTTTAAGTAGAATAGTTTTTAAGGGCCTGGAGAGTTCTGATCCTAGTCCCACATATCCCCTAGCCACAAAGAAAATATGGTAACCTTTGCCATAAGGCACATTTTTTCTATGTTAGTCTTTAGACCAAAGTTGATCACATATAAAACACAGGTGTGTCACGGTGCAAGTAGCCCTTAGATTAGTTGTGAAAAATAGGGTATTGGTTAAGAGGTGGGTAGTTGTTCGTGGTCCTATGCACTTTCTCATCCTTCCCAATCCAAGGTCCATTATTCTGACCCCCAGTACTTTAATTTCCTTTTGATCTTCAGCTGGGAGATGGGACACAATGAGTGTTAACAGGAAGTTGAAAGGGAAGAACAAACAGGTGAGCGGTTGTAAGCACCAGAGTCTTTTAGGGGCTGTTGGTTCTATCCACATACCACACCATGCATCTGTCTCCCTTTCAAATATGAAGACTTGGCTGGAAATACTAAAGGGACATCTGGTCTCCAAACCTCCTTTCACTTCCCTAATCAGTTCTGGAGACTCCTTGGTGCTGGGATAAAGTGAGTAAAAGGATATTAACAACAGAGCAGAGAACTGTTTTCCCAGCTGTGCTTGGGGGAGGCCTATCTCCTCCCCTAGACAGCCCCAAGTGGAGTTTAATTGGGATTTCAAAAAGTAAACAATGCAAAACCCAAGCTAGTGCTTTTCCTATCACCCGGTGGATGAGAGGCCGTGAGTACAAACCAAAGGGCGCTGAACAAGCCTGCTCTCCTTACAACTGACAGAGAAGCCAGTGGAGGGCAGTGGCCCCAGAGGGAGGAGGCCCGCAAAGGTCTTCACTTCACACCGCAGCCCTCTCAGGCCCTAGAACAGCCTTGCCTCTGTTGACTGCCAAAGTCTCCTCTTGTCATCCTTAGGAATGTGCTCAAAACATTTACAAACATATTTTTCTGAAGCAAACACATTTTTTAAATAGCCTGGGTTTTCTTCATACCCTGTGGTCAGAGACCATGAGACTCAAGGCTACTCTCCTAGAGTCCACACCCCTGGTAACTCCAGGATCCACCTAGGGGTCCAGGTAAGTTCTGTCCACCTAGTTGGCTTAGTTGGCCTAGTTCTGTCCACCATCACTCAACCTACCCCTTATTTATAAACCTTCACTTTAAAGTCAATAGCTGACATTAGAGAAATAGAGCAATCACAGCAATCTCAAGGTCTGGATGCTGTTCCTCTGGGTGGCTAAGCATCCTCAGATCCCATGGAAAGGCCACTCCCTAAAGGCACTGGGCCACTGGCTTGGCGTCACGCTGCTTCTTGGGAACAAGCTGGTGGTAACACTCCAGGTACCACCTCCTCCACTGCAAAGCTATAAATGACGATTATAAAGTCCCTCTTACTTCACTCCCATCCAGTTTCCCCCCTGCTGGGAACACAAACATAAGCCAGGGATCATGAAAATGATTTTATCAGGACTCTAGACCTTCTTCTTAAAATAACAAAAGTATACTCTCCTGTTTTTCTACTAAATTATGAAACAGGTAAAGTGGAAATCATAGACAAACACCAGCTATGACTGACAAGCAATCTCTTGGCAAACTGAGTGGCATTTAGGAATTTCTTTTAACTTATAAGTTTAACTTCGTGAAAACAATCAGAGCTGCCACATTTTTTAACCATATGCAATACAGTTGCTTTGCAGGAATAGGCTGCATCCCTCGGCCCCTGCAGTGCTATCTGACACCCTTGAAGTGGCCACAACAGAGCCTTGGTCCATAACCCCTGCTCATCATTCTACCTTCACGTGAGAACCAAAACTCTCAGTAAGCAGGAGCTCAGGGTGGGGGGTCGCTGGATGGAAGATGGGAGCTGCAAATGGATTCTAAGCAATAACATTCCATGGGAAAGGCAAAACGACAGAAAACTCAAGTAGTGGCAACATATGATTAAGACCGCAGTTTTTCATTCACCTAATCCAAGAAATAGAAATTCATGCTGGAAAGAACCCCTGACTGCAGCGCTGAAGAACCCTTGTTCACCCAGCCTACGGCATATTGGTTCAAAGCGGCTGGAGCTGACGGAGACACTTCACTCCCATCCTTCTTTCCAACCATGGGGATTTGTTTGGGTTTCACATTTCAACAACGAATACAGTAGTATGTTTTAAGCTATGGCTATGTTCCTTTTAAGGGAAAATGTATTTACTTAAGTTCATTATATAGGACGTTACGGAAGTTGAATAACATCTTTAAAATTGACCTGTCTACCTTTACATTTTTGTAAAACTATAGAATAAATCAAGGAAATGACTTCTGATTATGTAATTACTAACAAAAGTCATGCATTGTCAAGAAGAGTATATTAAACAATGATCCACTTCATGGAGCCTGTCCACCCAGAGCTCGTCTGCCTTTGCTATGCCCACTTCCCAGAACTTCTTTTCCAGACACCTATGCCATGGCCCACATTTCTTCAGCCTCTGCTCAAAGACCACCTTATCCAGGACATCTTCCCAACTGCCCCCCTCAGACATCAGTGTCTATCTTCCTAGCCAGACTGACTTTGCTTCCTTTTGCCAGTCACCCATCAAGTTGGATATCGGCTGCTTCAGGCTTATTAGGTTTCCTCCTCTCAAGGAGCCCCCTGCTTCCTGGGAACACGGAGACCCACACTGGTTTTGATCACATGCTGATTTTTTTGCCCCCAAGAACAGTAGTGTCTGGCCTGCTCCCAAGCAAAGCAGGCACTGGGGAGAAAGACTTGACTGATTCCTGTGACAATGACTGCACGATTTGCACAGATTTGGAACACAATCTTTATTAGGTAAAATCACTTCTGTGGCACACTCAAGGTTGAAAGTTTACTTTTGTCATCTTCAGAGTGGCCACCATGGTGGTGGGGAGGGAGAGAGTGGAAGAATCTCAGCAAACAGAAGGCTATTTGCATCAGCTGGGCGTGCAGGTGGAGGCGCCCAGCAGCGCCGCCAGAGGGGGGAGGCTTCACAGATCCACTGTTGCCTTTTTCTTCCTACCTTTACAGAAAATCAAGAGCACCGACCAGTAAGCATGTGCAGACTTCTGACAGACCTCAGGGTTCTAGCTATAAAAAGCATCAAATACAAAAAGGAAGCTTGCTAAGCAGCTGGACACAAGATGATGGGAGTGAAGTAACAGGGAATGTGTGGGCTGGAAGAGCAAAGCCACTCTGCTGGCCACACCCTCGCCCCAGCCTTTGCACCACGGTGGCAATTAGTGACAACACTTACCTTGCTTTGCTCTGAATAGCAATGCATATGTTATTTAATGTTCTCAACAGAACACCCGCTCTTCTTAAAAGCATCTAAGGCAAAAAGGACCCAATATCTGGGTTTTCTGTTCTCTGTCATTGATCTATGTGGCCACCAGCTTCATGCTGTTTAAATGATTTCAGATTTAAAATGTGCCTTAAAATCCAATGGTGCAAGCTTTTGCTCTATTTTACTCCTTTTCTTTTTTCTCAGAGCTAGTTTCATTTGTTCCACAAAAATAAATTCTCCCAAATAAGTAGAAGTACCATCCCAAGTCAAAAAAAAAAAAAAAATCCCATTCCCATTTCAACAATGGAAACTGTGTTAAATGCATCTGTTTGTGTGGGGAGAACTGACCACTTGTCAATGTGACGTCTTTTTTTCACAAGATGAGATGGATCCCTGCATTGTAGGTCTCTGTGAATGGCATTTCCCACTGAGTCTAGAGCCTCGCCATGATCTGAGGCTGTTAGTGGGAAAAGAGAGAGTGAAACACAGCCCTTTGTCGTGTCTGGCCCCACCGCCATCCCTGCACCAGCTCCCTGACAAGCCCGCCCCTGCATGAGGCACAGCTAAGTTCCCCCTGAGACCCCTTGTGAGTGCCGTTGCTGATGTAAGTCACTTCAGTTAACACTAACTAGTGTCTTCCTTCCTTGTAACTGTAGGAGTCTACCCCAAAGGCCCCTTGACCTCTCTTGTCCCTTTTGCTGTCCTGGGCCGTTCCTATCTCTGACCCCTCTATACCTTTCTTACCCATGCACCTTTCTTTGTCCCTCTCTCCTGCACCTACGTGGGGGCATTCAGAACAACCGACTTCACGGTTTCAAAAGTCAAAGGTTCACTTAGCTTGAGACCCATTCAAAATGCCTGTGAACATCGGGCTCAGACTCAGCAGGTAAATAGCCCCAAACAGGCCACAGGCAGCATAAGCCCACAGAGTCTCAGGGCCAAGCCCTCCTCCTTCTGACATTCCCCTGCCAGCTGAAACAGAGCCTTTCCCTTCTCACCTCCTTCCCTTCAAGAGGGTCCTTCTCTCACCCTGCCCAGTGCATGCCTTGAGCTTCAGCATTTCAGTCTTTTGAGATGAAAGTGTAGCTGAGGCATGTCTTTATCAGAAGACGACCTTGCTATGTCCACCTCTGGGCAAAGTCTTCACAACAGGTAATGTTTCTTTCTCCCTAAATTTTCTCAGAATCACCAGCACTATAGTAATCACACAGAGAACCCCATTCAGGAGCTGTGGGTACAGCCAGTGATCCTGTGATGTCACCAGCAGCATGGCACGGTCAATGGAGTGTCATAGCAAACAGCCCAGGCAAAGGGATTGCCCATCCACGCTTCCCTTGGCCACCTCCCATCTTTGGAGTGTCCCTCAATTCATCAAACATTTGTGGATGACCTGTTGGCTGGAGGTCCCATTTCTGAGCACACAGAGAAAAGCATGTCTGCCTTTCTATTTCTGGAACTTACTAGGGGATTAGTGAAGATGAAGTAACATTCAGTGTGAACTTTCCTCAGGACAGGTCATAGGAGGAGTGGTGCCTGCTGCAGACACCTCTGGCCCTGCACTAAAATCTTCTCTGGCTTTTCAGCTTTACAAAAGCTTGTAACCTCCCCCTCCTCTAAGACTCAGCTCGGCCACCTCCTGTCCAGAGAATCACCCTTTTCTTCCCTCCACAACCTCATCTCTTTGCACTGCTACCCTTAACTCTAAGGTCATTTCCTTTCAACATGACCTTCAGCCACTGCATTATAGTCATGTTATACATGTGAAGCAAATTTATTGGAAGGAAAAAGAAATGATAGAAAACCATCAGTGGGTTCTTTCCTTCCTGGGAAGTTCTCAGTAGGACTTTGTGTTCGCCCACTCATCCAGGGTTAACAAAATCCTGCCTTGTCTTTTCGTTTCACCATCACACCAACTCTGAGCGATCACCTAGGTGGGTAAGATTATTCTCGTTTCACATATGTAGAAAGAGAGGTTCACAGACATCAAGATCACCTTATAGAGAAAGGAAACCACTTTCTACCCACAAGGGTCTCCCTACCCCACCCCTGAAATGTGTCCTTTTTGAGCAACATGAGAGCCATGGAGGAGATGTGGTTTGTACCTACACAGTCCAAGCATTTCATGCAAATAGGCAATGCCTGGTGAAAGCATGATGATATTAACTAGCATTGGGACATGCCTGGCCGCTCCAACTCTTCTGTGCATGAATCAACTCATAGAACTGCGCAACAGCCCTATAAGGCAGGGATGAGTCTGCTATCTACATTTTATAAGAAGGGAGCCACAGCGCTCTCATCCTTGGGAGAACCTCTCCAAAATGTTCCCTGAAGGTCACGGTGGCCTCCTCTGGTGACAGTGATGAGCCTGCTGTTTTCCCCTGAAGACACATATCTTTGTCCCAACATAGACATTGACTTGGAGGGCTTCAGGAGCCCACATTCCAAAGGGAGTCTGAAAGTGTGAGTTTCCCCTGCCAAGATCCCACCTCCTCCTGCCCCTTCCTCCATCTGCAGCTCTGGCTCGAGCCTGCACCTCTGTGGGACTGTCCTGCCTCTGTGTGGAAGAGCTTCACAGCCCCTCCGGTCAGGGGCTCTCTGGGTGACCAGTCCAGTGGATCTGGAGGTCTGCCTGCCCTGGGTTGCAGCATGCTAGAGCTGAGGTAAAGTGCAGGGATCTGATGGGCGACCTCTATCCACTGAGGTCATCTACAGTGTGGCCTACACTGACCCTTCCCAGCTTCTCTCAGCCAGTGTATCTGTGACCCCTTTTCTCTGGACCCCTGGGATGCTCTGAGCAGCTCTAGAAGGACCTCAGTAATAGGGTTTGAGAGGCTTTGGAATAGCAGTGCTGTAGCCCCCACCTGTTCCCTTGCGGGACCCTCCAGGCCTTCACCACTCTCCCTTATTCCATCCTCACCTCCCCTCTGACTTATCTCTTACCTTTTACAGAGAAAAACTCTTCCTGCTTTTTGCTTCTCTAAGAAACATGCCAATACCGGGACAAAAAGAGCTTCTGCTAATCTCAAGATCCAACAGGCTGTGCACACTGGAGGCAAGTGGTCCCAGCTGGCCTTGCCCTCCACTAGGCCACTCTCCTTTCCCCTTTTCTACCCTCCCTCCTATATTTCATACATTTTCCTATCTCTTTCTCCTCCCTCAAATCAGGCTTCTCATTTCTCATAACATCTCCAAAGAGTTCTGTCATCTCCTGTCCCCTGACCTGTCTCCTGACCTACGGTCTGCAGAGAGAGCGCTCCCACCAGCCTGGCCTTCCCGGGCTTCTTCTCTAGGGCTTCCCTGCCCGCAGATGCTCCTCTCACCACCACCAAATGTAACAGAGTTGGCTGGAGCCTGCAATGGCTCCCCTCCCCTGTGCTCTTCCCAGTGGTCCCCCTCTCAAATTCAGGATGGAGATGATGTGCTCATGACAAAACCACCTCCCAAGGGCGAACCACCATGGAGAGAAATGAAAATACTCTCTCAAGGCGACCATGACACTGCACTCCCCCGTATCCCTCCTACTTCCCCAGCGTTCGTTCCTTCTCAGCCTCCTGTGAAGCTCCTCCCCTGCTCCCCAAGCACCCAGGCACCCACTTTTTCTTAGCCTCACTCATTTCTAAGGAGTAGCTAGATAGAAGCAAGTATTTCAGCAAGTTTGATCTACAGGTCGAAGGCTCCCATGAGCTCCAGACCTAAATATCACCCCCTTCCGGAGTCAAAGTCACCAACTCAACATGCCCCAAACTAACTTATAATTGACTCCCACACTGTCTGCTTTCACAGCACACACGTCCCTGACCCTCCACAGACTATCAGTTCTTCTTGACCCGAGTCACATGTCAGATAGCCCACCCATTGCCCCGTGGGACTCCTAACCCGTCTCCACTGTTGCTGTTTTCTAACTTGTGCTCCAAACAGCAGCCAGTGTCATCTCAAAAAAAAAAAAAAAAAAAAAAAATCGGACATGACACCCATGTCACTTGAGACAACTGGTGTGTCTAGGGAGGATTTTGCACTCAGAAACATGGAATGCTCTTGGTGCAACAGGCATGGTGATGTCCTCGGTCTCAGTGGCTGACACAATGGTACTCAGGAGTACTGTTATCTTGCCATCTGACATGATTCCTGAGATCCAGGCTTATATAAAGGACAATCATGGTGCTGTGTCAGCTCAGGGAGTGTCCAATGCATGAATGATACCTGATGGGGGAAAGGTTTTCACTGTCAACACAAAGTGTAAGGTTGTTAAAGCTGTGTGCTCTTTGGTGTACTGCATAGTCTGTAGGCTGGGTAGAAATCCAACAGACAGCTCAGAGATTCAAGGCTCTATGCATACTGTCAAGCCAGGTGTTCCCACACCAACATCTGATCTCGATCCTACACTAGACTTCAAAGAAACAGCAACATGGCTGGCTGTCCAAGGCCTTGACATTAAAATCACTCTGAGACTCTTTGATCTCGATGATCGTGCAAATGTGGGTCCGGCTGGTAAAGCTTTCATTAGTCAGTTCAAACTGATCTCTACTTTTTCTGAAATGACTCCATATGTTACTATGAAGGGTTTCATCAAAGAAGGATTTAATCACATGTCTATGCTCTCTGGTGTTGGGCAGAAAAAAGTGCAATTCTTAGCAACAGAGAGGAAACTAATACAAAGCTCAGAAAGGGCATGTTTCCCCTAAAGTATTTCGCTGTGTGGACATGAAGACCTTGTGCCTGCAAGATTCCCAAATTGGTGCAAAGTCACAAATGCTTGGAAATGCCAAATGTACAATTCTTTCTGTAACTATTAAACCTCCAGGGATGCACTGTCTCGGCTTCCTGATCGTGAAGGAGAAGAAACAGTTTGCAAGCCGCCCGTAAAGTCAAAGATCAGTCATGAAGATGAGGAAGGATTGAGAGCCACATACAGTGCAACTCATGATGAGATCACGGGAGCTTCAGCAAATAAAGGTACTGTTGACCAGTCAGGGTCATTGCTCCAGCTACTCCAGGCCATAGAATCAAGAAATGAGATGCAAACTTAGAAAAAAACAAATCTGATCATACAGCTCCTCTCCTTAAAACCTTTCAAAGGCTCCCCTGAACTTCTAGGACAAAAGTTGAAATTTTTGAACTTGGTTTGCACATTCTCATAGCCTCCCACCTTCCTTTTCTGGCCTTGGCTGGCATCATTGTCTCACACACATCACACCAGCCAGGTAGCCCCCCAAACCTCTTCCCATCACACAGGCATCTGTCAAAACAGGAGTTCTCTGTGGGTGAAAGTCTGCTTTCATTTGCCTCACACTTTTTGGACCCCCAGTACAAAATGCCTGGCACATGGATCTTCAGTACCTAGTGAATGAATAAATGAGTAAATGAATGAATGAGAAAAGAACAAAGTATACCCTATCCCAGGAACTCTGAGTGGCCAGAGTGAGCTGCAGGGCCCAAGACCAGCTGTGATTAGGTGTGCCTCTACCTCCCAGGTACTACACATCTGAGCTTTTTAAAGATACAATCAAATAAGAGAGAGAGCCACTATTTTCCCCGTAGAGAGAGAAGCCCAATAGGGAGCCGGATGAGTCTGAGGCATTGTTAGGGGCATTCGTTGATATTTCTTGGGGTTAAACACATTTGCAACCCCAGGGGAAACCACTGTAAATGACATCTCTGTGCTGTCTCTTAGACTAGACACCAGCATTGCCTTCCTCCTCCAAGACCCGGCCTGGCCCTGAGAGTGGAAGAACAGAAGCCTTTGCAGCCTTGAGTAGGTGGTCACTCTGGGCCAGCTGCTGTAGGAGGCCCCTGAGAGCACTCTGAGGCCAGGAATTGCCCGGGAGGCTGGGCCACTGAGGAAACAGAAAGTTCCCTGAGCCCCAGCTTTCCTCAGCTGGGTCTGCCAGTGTATCCAGAGGTTTCTCCTCAGGTAAGGCAGGGGGGCTCTGGCGAAATTGTGATGCTGTGGCAAAGGGGTCATGTATATGGTGGCCATCACTGCCTAAAACATGGCTAAGAATTAGGTTAGAAAATCATATTGCTGTGTGGTTACTGAATACTAAAGGCTGACCCTGCCCAGAAAGTGAAGGTTGGACCCAGTCAGAAGGCCACTGGCCTGCCAAGCCAGGGTACCAACCTCCAAGAATTTTGAAGGTAGAACATTCCAATGGCAGTTGAAGGCAACAGTTGAGGCAAAAGGCCAGAGCAGGGCAGAATTCACAGTCCAAAGAAGAGCGCAGACACCCCAAAGAGGAGGTCAGAGGAGGAGACGCCATGTCAGGCCCTGCGAGGCTGGATGAGGTTGCTGTGGAAATAGAAGAGCAGGGGCATGGGGTCCAGAGGATAGGAAAGAGAAGATGGGGGTCCCAGGCACCTAAGGGGCTATGGACCCAAAGGGACCAACAGTGGGCCAGAAGGCAAATTGGCCATTCTGTGGTTCTGCTTGGGGACCTGCCCTGGAGAAGAGCACTCCCCATGCCAGCCACTGACCTAAGGGGCTCTGTGGTAGTAGGCAGGAGTCACAGCTGCCTTTGTCCCAGAGACAAGCTAGTGCTGTGCAAAGGAGGTTCCCTGGGAATGAGGACAACATGGAGTCCCAGCACATCCTCTCACAGGCACAGACTAGCAACAAGTTTCAAACCCTAAGTGCACTTATTCATTCATTCATTCAACAAATACTTATTGCGCACTTGTGGCCGGATGTTAGGAATATAATAGCAAGCAGAAAGACAGCCCCCACCTGCTGGAGATGGCAAGTAGCCCTGTAATATTTCTGTGATGGGTCATTTGAAGAGGTAGCTCATGCATAGTGAGATCTTAAAGCCTTGATCTCTTTTAAGGCTTCTCTAGGAACATGGGAGCTGACATCTGAAAGATGAGTAGGGATGACCTAGTTGAAGTGGCAAAGCCCATGGAGGGCAGGCTAGGCGTGGGCAGGCCTCAGACACATCCCTCTCCGTAGCCGTCTTTGAATCTCACTCCTGCTCCTCCTCACCCACCTCTTCCCTCTTCCTGGCATTTACAAGATTAAGGGGTGAATGGCAAGTGATCCCAGGGTGCCTGAGGCAGCTCTTGTGGAAAGGGAATGGTCAGGGACAAGCGGCATGTGAGGGAGGAAGGGACGATCAGATCCTGCTCCCTGGCTGGTGCTGTCTTCAACCCCAGGATAAGGGCTTGTTGGCACTGCAGCCTGTGAAGACCTGGGCATTGCCAGCCAGAGGACCCCATGAGCCCCACTGCCCCAGGAGACACCCGGCATTGGGCAAGAGACCATTCCCTACAGTGTCATGTCACGGCAGCACTCCCGGCCAGGAGCCAACCACTCCTTCCGAAAGGCTGTTTTTGACATTCCTCTTTCTTCCTACTATTCTTTCAGAAAATGAACCTATATGTTTGCAACCCAGGGCACAACAAGCATTTTAATTATAAAGTGGAATCTGTTCTGAGTAATTTATCATATTTAGATGTTATATTCTTCTCTATGTCAAGTTGAAAAAATTCCCTCCCCTAGATGCTCCAGAAAAATGTTTTAAATTTCTCACACCACCAACCACAAACAACCAAGCACTATGCCTGGTTGTGGGAATTCACAGGACCCCTGGAGAACTCAAAATGGCTCATCAAACCAGCAGGGAAAATCTGGGATGAGTAAAGGACAAGGGTTGGGGGTTGTATTCTTAAGTTCACCATCAGCAGTTTAAAAACCTTGATGAGGTTAGTTTAGCAAATCAAGTACTTGTTTTCCAAGTGTATGCTATGGACCAAGTACCATTTTAAATTTTGAAAAGGATGAGAACTTTCTGCTGGGTGGAGAGGGGTATGTGTACAAAGAGTCGTAGCTATAAGATTGAAAACATGAATGTCTTCACCTGCCATCCAGAAACGATCTGGCAAAAGGAGGGCGTGGAGTGAGCTGTCCTGTCCTTGTTTCAGTGTTTTCATCTCAGGGTTTATTAGTTTGCCCTAAGGGTAACAGGAATAAAAAGAAACTTTTCCATCCTTTGAGCTAATATTTCAGCCACATATGAACAAAGGCTCATCCACCTCTCCCAGGGCCAATCCACTGGCATGATTTGTTCTAATGCCAATGTCATGGCCCCTCCCAGGGTGGCTGGTATGAAGTCAGCCCACCTGCCCCTGGCTAGCCATTGTTGTCTGTGATTGAGTCCCAAATCCAGGGTATTCTGAGGGCCAGGCCATTTATGAGGCTACTACTAAGCAATTGCAGGAGGGGCAGAAATGGGATGGGGGAGGTGGAGGCAGGAAGAAGTGACCTGAAAGAAGGTATTCTTTTGGGAGGAGTCCCACTCCTTCCACCCAAAGCTGATGTATGCACCTGACCCCTACTCCTGCGTTCATAACCTGCTCTTTACAAAGCAAACTATTATGGGTGAGGGGCATTGTGTATCTTTTCCTGTGAACTTGTAAGGATGAGTGTTGGTCCTTTATTCATGTCCGCGACCACCTAATACTATAAAGCACTCAAAAGCAAGAGCCTTCTTTCTGCCCACTGAGAGGGAGGGTTCTATGGAAGTGCTTCCCATCCCCAAAGTCCTCTGCTCATGTCAGCAGCTACTAGGTGCCAAGCTCAAAGCCACCAGTCCTGATCACCACAGAGGGGCAGAGTTCCCAGCCTTCAGATTCTGGATCCTGCAGAGCCAGGGTCCTACAGTGACACTTCTAGGAGGGAATTCATGCTGTTTTCTCCCACAAGTTCTGCTACAAGTCTCTAAGGATTGTTTTGATATTCAGATAAGCCAAAGGAAGACATTAGCTTGTCCCCTTAATGACCTAATGACACACACACAAAGATCCCACATCTCTTATTATCCTCTGGACTAAGGAAGGCAATGAGGCCATAGGTGTGTCAAAAGGAGTCTGAGCCAAAGGGAACTCCCCACCCCGGTCTTTCTCTGCACAACATGTAGGGTACAAATACTCCAGGTTGTGTTGAAAGTCTTGTGTTTGTCAGAGAATCTGAGAGAAAAAATTTAAAAAATCACAGAAACTGTGTCCCTTTTCCTCCAATGAAGATCTAAGGATTTGGGACTCCATGAATTCTGGGTTCTTTTGCATTCCAATACCTGGACTACAAGATTGCTCTCCTATGGGGTTGCAGCCTGGCCTCCTTCCATAGCAGGGGCTTCTCAGAGATGCTACAATGGGCTCTTGTCCACCATGCCTGATGGTCTGGGCCAAATGCTGTTGTGCAAGTTAGAACTTTACATTTTAAAACATATATGCTCAGAATTGAGAAGTCAGAGCTTCAAACCTAAATCATAAAGAATTTTCAAAGCATTTTCATTCCACCAACATTTATTGAGTACTATCCATGGCTCAGGCACAGAGATAAGAAGTACAGCTGAGAACAGTCCTTGCCCACGAGTTCTCAGTCTCAATGGGAAGAGGCAGGCACAGAAAATCTACCCGTTGGGTGAGGACCAACCCAAGCCAGGTAGCTTAAATTAGAAAATGCCATCCAGGGGAGGCAGGCAGTAAGTTTTAAGAATAACCATTTCCTTTCATAAACCACTTTGCTGTTTGTTATGAGCTACAGAAAGGTATATACTCAAGTCTTATGGTTTTGGATGACTGGAATTACTTTCAATGAAGAGACAGGGAATTTCTACTTAACGGGTACAATGTACTGAGACACAATTCCAGTGATGGGCACCCTAAAAGCCCTGACTTCACTACTACACAATCTATGCATGTGAAAAATTACACTTGTACCCCATAAATGTATACGAATTTAAAAAGGGAATTTAGACTTCATAGTATTAGATGTTTGAAAAGGTTGCCTCAGTTCCCTTTTTTCCCCCCAAAAAAACAAAAGGAACAGCATATAATCAGCGATTATCTTTTGGCACAAAGGATTGGAAGAGAATGAAATCTGCTTTACACAGGTTTTATTGGAACCAGTTCACTAAAGCACTGTTTCCTACAAAATTCTGCTGGAACAGGATGAGATAATTTATGCAGAAACTTACAAAGAATGTATTTCTAGCTCTAAAAACAGAGTTTAGGAAATGAATTCATATGGAACTAGGGAAAACTTGACCTCTTTTAAAAAGACAAAGGTTTTAATCGCTTCTCTTGGATTAAAGCCTTAAAAGGCCAAATCCAAATTATTCTGATTATTTAAGTGATGGTTTCTACCCCACGTTCAAGGCTTTATGTCAGGGCAGGCATCGCAGATCCTTGAGTTATTCATGTTTTTACTGGGGTCTTTTTGTTTCTTGGGGGATTTGGGGGGGATTTCTTTTTTAAAATTTAGAGCCATGCAATGGGGATATTAGTCCAACCTGACCATATTTTTAGAATCCTGAAGACAGAACTAAGGAGGGAAAGCCCCAAACCCCTGTTCATCTTCTCTTAGGCCCCTTTCCTGGGGCTGCTCCCTCTAAGCTTCCAAGAAGCGTTAGGCTTTTGCCCTCCTCACGGGGACAGAGATGTTGGTTTCCTGTCCTTCCCTGCAAGTCACTGCTCAGGCTGCCCTGGCAGCCAGGGAACTATAGTTGCTTCAAACATGGGGCTTCCTTTCTTTCTCAACCCTCCCCATAGGTCCAATTCCTTGACAGCCAGCACCCTGGGTCACTATTGCCTCTGGGACCAGCCTAGCCTCTTCTCTCTGCTCCTCCCACAGCCGGGATGCCAGAGGACCCATCCCTCTTCAGCTCCCTGACAGCCATCAGCCACAACAAGTCTGACCCCTGGGAAGCCTTTAGGGCCACTGCAGAGCGTGGTCTTATGTGAATCGTAGGGTGGCTGCTTCCAGAAGCAATGTCCCTCCCCTGATTCATTTTCAAATGATTCCCACAGTCCCCACAGGATCCCTGGTCCTGTGTTGGTCCATGTCACTAGATTCACATCCACTCCCTATTCTTGCTGCCCTCTCTGCCTGGCCAAACCCGGCCTCTCCCTGCTCAACAACACAAACTTTGGGAAATCATCTCTTTGGCCATCCAAGTGGAAGAACCCTGAGTGTTGCCACTGGCTAGAGTCCTGCATGCATGCCTCATGTTTCTAGAATGTAGGGGAAACAGAAGGCCCCATTGGAGACACCAATGCCTTCTCTTCAGAGCTTGTAATGAGCAGGCTAAGTACCCACTTGCTGATGTTTCTGGGATGAAACTGGGTCTCACTAAGCAAAGGACCCTGCAGGAGGACACAGAAGCCACCAGTCAGAGTGAGTCTGAGCCTTAGGATCCAGGATGGGTAACCCACCAGGGCCCGCAGAGGAGTCAATTTATCATGACAGATTGCCAAGCAAGGGGAACTTGATGTCTTGGGAGGCTTAGTGCAAGTGCACAAAAAGAAAACCAAAACCCAGCCAGACTAGCATTCACAAAAGAGGACTTTTTTTTCTGTAGAAAGGAGACTATCACAGAACAGAGAACAGAGACTGGAAAGGCAGTCAGTCGCCCGGCACTGCCACACCCCTCTCACACTGGGCTTGCAGGGCTTCTCCAGGGCCCCCTGTGTTCAGAGCATCCTTCTCAGAGGCTCTACAATTGTTCACGATTTTCATTTCCATGTCTGCCCTCCTGGAGAGGTCATGGAGTGACGTCCACTCCAGCAAACCACAGAGCACAGCAGTCTGACAATAGTCTTTGTATTTTTCAAATCAAATCCCCCAAGGAGGCACTCTGCACAGCCATGGTCACCCAGTACTTTCCTTAACCCTGGCATCAAATGTCCACCCAGGTCCAACCAGTGGAGGACAGGAGAGCAGGATCCATTGGTTAGGAACATGACCTCACGGGAGAAACTAGGAAGAGGTGTGCAGATGGGGAACTTAGCTGGGACCAGGCTGAAAGGGAACCTTGTAAACCACTGAGTCCTGGCCGACGCACGCATGACACTGTGGCAGCCTAGGGTAGCAGATGCGGCAGAAGTCACTGTCAGGGTCTCAAGAAAGGAAGAGCTGACAGAGTGAACTGCTACTGACAAAGGTGAGGTCTGAAGACTGCAGAAGAAGCTGCAGGGACTCACCCAAGGACAGTTCGGGCAGTTTTTTGGTTGCTGAGGGACAGGGAAGAAAAAGGAAGGAGAAGCAGAGCAGCCAGCTACCTGGGTGCAGCCACTGGAGGCAGACAGAGATGAAGGGCAGGTCGGCAGGGTGAGGGAGAATTTTCTCAAGAGAAGCCGGGCTCGCGGCACCACCCCTGTTCAGGAGGCCCTGAAGTGTAGTGCTGAAGGTGGCAGCCTGGTGGCTAGATCTGAGCCTCAGTTCTGTGACTCACCAAAAGCAGGACTCCACTCTGGACCTCAGTTTCCTCTTCTGTAAAGCAATAGCAGCCCACATTTCACAGGGATGGTCAGCCTACACAGAGTTTATGGTAAGGGCTCAATAAATGGGGCCTGGTAACAGTCCAGAAGCTTCCCCTCTGAGGAGAAATTATTCCCTCCTCTGCATACACATCAGCCACGCTGATTTTCTCTCAGACCTTACCACACTCTGCCTCAGGTTTTCATTACTTATGTGACTCCCCAGCTCCCTCTCTGCTGGAGGAGACCCTATTCTCTCGGCTATCCCACCACTGGTGCAAGGCCAAGCATACAGCAGATGCTTAGTCACTTATGCAGCTATTAAAAAATAATCTAGATAGGGGACTGACAGGGGGCACCTTCTGCGTCCCAGCTTTGTCTGATCACTGGCTGTGTGCCTGCTCCAAGCAAAAGATGCAGGGTGGATGGACCTCAGTGTCCATGTCTGTAAAATGGGAGGATTGGTCCTCACGTGCTTTAGAGGCCTCCATTGGAAAAGCAGCTGAATTTTTTTTAAAGAAAAGCAGATTCATCTTCTCCTAGATGTAATAAACCAAAGGCATCACTAAGTTGCCAGAAGTAGTCTACAAATTTGGACGCAAGCAGCTCCCACAGATCTCTTAAGTAGCTCTAGAAATTAAAAAATAAAACAAATGGGGGAGGGGATGAGATGAGAAATTCCTTAAGGGGTACAATGTACATTATTCGGGTGATGGTCACATAAAAAAACCAGACTTCACTGTTATGCAGTATATCCACGTGACAAAATTGCACTTGTACCCCTTAAATTTATACAAACAAAAATAAAATAAAATAAAAAACCACAAAACCTTCTAGCCTTCTGAAGCAAGACAGTTTTAGATGAAGAGAGAAACAGTTCAGAAGAGGAACTGAGGAACCGGCTCTTTCCTTCTCCCCACTCTTTTGCTCCTTCCTTGGCGAGCAGATCGCAATTGCTCTGCTTTGGAACCTCAAATTCTATAGCGCCTAGACTAATACTAGAAATTGAGTTCACAACCTTTAACTCAACCAGCCATGAAACCCCTCCTCATCTTCTCTGCTACAGCCATGCAGCACCCCACCAGGCAGCTTCTGGTGTTGGGTCCACGTGATCTGGTGCATGTGCCACCCCTGATAGACTGTGCACTCGTTCAGGGCAGGGACAGAACCTTCCTTTCTGCCTCCCAAGAGCACACACATTTTCACACAGGTGACCCATAGATGACTAACACAAATACTTGATACATGTTTTAATGAGGCTTTAGGAAATGGTAGAAGAGTGGAAATTCTCACAGAACACAGATGAAAGGAAGATTTGGGGGGGTGAAGACCCTGAATTAATTTGCTGGCACTGAGTGTGATGTAGTAGTTGAAGGATTAAATGAATGGGCCCTGCTAGGTGAAAACACCTGGAAACTCAGGGCTCAAGCCCAGGGAAGGAGTTGGGAATATGTTTGGGGTGACCATTTTATTGGGAAAGCATAAAGGGCCTATATGAGACAAGCCTGGAAGGGAAGGATTAACCCGGGCACTGAGGCTATGACTCTGAAGAAGTACATCTCTTAGAGGACAAGGAAAAGAAACAGGAAACACCAGCAGAGGAACGGAAGGAAAAAGAAAGCAGCAGGGAAGAAAAGGGAGGAGGGAGTGTCAATAAAGAAAGGTTGGGAATTGGGTAAGGGTCTTTAACAGAGGGTTTTGAGAGAGATGAGGAAGGCCAGCGCAGACCAAAGGCAACTGAAAGGACAGCACTAAAAGCAAAGCTCTGCCCATACACTGAAGAGTGCCTGAGGAAAACTGATGCATCAAAGAGTTCTTGTAAACCAAAGAAAAGAGCACGTGAGCCTTAGCAAGCCCTCTGCTTTGTAATTTTTCCTTTTCTCTTGGAGCAAGGCAGGTTACTGTGAGATGGCACCCAACATGGGGCCCTCTTCAAGGTATTTGGTTTCCATTTGTAGAATGGCTATTTCTCCAAGATCTGCCCAGGCCAGGCCCCAAGAAACTCCACCTCAAACCATAGCAGATTAAACATCACCTCAAATGAGCTTTCCTGCCTTCACAGGCTAAACTCTGCCCCAACTCCACCCCAAATGGGCTTTCCAGACTCAACCGTCTATATAAGCAGCTAGATTGTAAAGGAAGCTACCTTTGGACCCAGGTTGAAGGTCCTTTCTGGTTTATCAGAATAAACTTGCCTTGATAGTTCAGCCACGCTCTCTATGTCATCCTGTGCTGATACTCTTAAAAGTCAGATTTCCCATACTTTAATCAAATGTTAACTTGGAGACAATCAAATGAGATTCTTCCAAGATGTCTATAAACTGCTCATTGCCACCACCACCTCCGCCCCCAGCATGCTTCTTTTCTTATGGAAGAATGGCAACAATCCCCAGAAGGGCAAATTCGAACCCCAAACAACTCCAGGCTTCACAGCTAGTTGTACAGGGGACTGGAATTCCAGTGTTAAAGCACACCTGTGGCCGGCCGACAGACACAAGGGACTTGGATGGCTAACCAAGGTGCTCAAAGTTAAAATGGAACCAGGCAGCCATGGCTGGATGCAAGAGTGGTCACATACTCTGTGGGAGCTCACAATGATATTGTGAAAGTATCACAGGCTCTCCCTGTCTGCAATCAAGACAAACCAGTTCTTATCCTCAGTGCCAAGATAAACTGTAGCTGAAAGCACTGCCTTCCTTCCATCCCCCTTTGAAAGAACCATCAAACTGAGTGTTCTTGGTGTGGGGCTTGGATACCAACTAATCAGAGATCACCTAAACCAATCAAATCAGAGTTCAACTGCCCTGGCCAATCTGGACTCAGCTGTATTGACCAATGAGAGCTAACCAAGTCAGTCCTTCATTCTTATAAAAGGGTCTGATAGTATACCTGGGCAGGGGTTTTTGCTTTTAAAACTCCCAGTCCCCTCTTTCCTTCTCTGGAGCATGCCTTCCTTTTACACAGAAAGCTGCTGCTCCCCAAGCTTGCAAAAAGTGTTGAAGAAGTAAAGCCTCCCTCCCTCCACCAAATTCCTTTTCAGAGAACTTTTGTTCAGCATGGTTCAACCAGAGGCCAAAGTGGAAAAGCTGCCTTCCCCAAATTATAAGCATGAACTACTTGTTTTATCTCAAAGATAACCTCTCGGGCACTCACGGCCCATCTTCCTCTGGGTTCATGCTGCTCACAGGATTTTGCAAGGAGCAACAGAGGAAATAAAGATGGCAGAGAAAGCACCTGCACTCAGGAGCTGGCAGTTCAGAGCAGGCAAGAGGTGCACCTGCGATTCCTCTAACTCCCAAGGAAAGAAAAGGTCGTGCTAATGCTATGGTGTTTTCTTGAGTTCTGGAAATACCTCAATCTGAGATTGGAGACACTGGACCTGCCAATTGCTAGTCTTAAGTAAGGACTGAAAACTCCCTGGGCCTGTTCCTTTGTGAAACAGGAAGAATGCCCCGGCGGTTTTTGGGAGAACTGGAATCACTTGTGTTCAAGCTCTTGGCGCTATGGCTGCACCTGCACGGATGAAGAGTTGGCTGTTACCACCAAGAATGCAATGTGGGGGCAGAGATCACACCAAATCTAGCACAGTTGGCAGGGAGAAGAAAAGTGGCTTCTTGGAAACAGTGGAAATTAAAAGTAGCCCTTATAGATAAGCAGGATTTCATCCAGGCAAAATGTAGCTTGTGAACTTTCATCTATTCATTCATTCATTTCATTCAACAAACATTTTAGAGTGTCTAAAATGTGCCGTGCACATTAGAAACATTCGCAGGAAGTCTTCCCTTCACTCCCCTGCATCACATGGGTGTTAAAACTAAGGCTTGGGTACCCGGTCCAAGAAACACAGCTAAGCAACCATGGCTTTCCAATAGGGCACAAGAAAATAAACCAAGTTTTCAAGCCCAGATAACTGCTATTACTCTTTTCCTTACATGTATCAGAAATACCTTAAAGAATTGCCTAAAGAATGAATCTCTGGAGCCATTTGTAGGTTTTCTTAGTGGGCTTTTTCCTTTTCTTCTCACCTGCTCTGACTTGTCACAAAGAATCTACTATGTACATGTTATACTTAAACGTTATGCGCATACCTGCTTACAATAAAACATCTTCCCTTCTCATGCATAAAGGCTTTCAAGGTAATGCTTGAGAAGACCTGTTACTGAAGTTGGAGAACCCCTCCCTTCACTCTCCACAGGGAGCTTATTCTCCACAGCAGGAGGAATCATTGCAGAAAGTGATGAAGGAGATGATTTGGGGGCAGCAAAAGGGGGAGGGAGGTTAGAGTGTGGGTTTTGGTTACCTTTTGCTAGCCAGAAACTTCCTTTGGAAATGAAAATTTACTGACTGTTCTCTGTTATTCAGTTTCATGTCCCCTATTTTTTTAACGTCTCTGAAAGATTCAGGCATATGCTTTTTCACTGATCGTCTTCCCTATTCTATGAGAAAGCCGGCAGGTAACCCATCCTAGACCCAAATGGGGCTGCAGCTCAAATTCCAAGAGTTCCAAGGGTACTCAACAGTTGGGTCCACGTCTTCCTGGACTCTTTGCACACAGAGAACTCATGTGCTACTCGGGAGAGGTTCCAATGGTCTTAACTTCATGAGAGACCTGGAAGAACGGCAGGTGTACTTTTGTAAACTGTGGCACTGCCCTTCCTGTGGCTGGATCATATTGCCTATGGTTGTGGGAGTCTTGGACTACCTTTCCAAAACTGAGCCACGCAGACTGTCTGTAGGTAGCTGGCCAGAAAGGGAGCCAACATGCCAAGTAATTGTCTTAGGCAACTTTCTAGTGTATAAAAAATTGAGACATATTTTTAGTCTTCACTGTTAATCCTAACACACATAATAGATTTCTCTTATTACATCACATGCTGCTCCTGGTGTTTCTTGCATGCATTTACTCATAGGTCTTCCTAAGAACTATTAATATTATAAGCCTTGCTACTCAAAGCATGGTCCACAAACCAGCAGCATCAATAACATCTAGGCGCTTGTTAGAGATACAGAATTTCAGGTTCCATGCCAGACCAATTAAACCAGAATCTGCATTTTGACAAACTGATGTTTGTGCATATTCCAGTTTGAGAAGCTCTGTTCTAATGACTGCTGTTATCCCATTTTATACATCATGAAACCAAGGCAAAGAGAAGCTAGGTAACTTATACAATAATTTGAAGATAGTAAATGGCAGTGCTGGGATTCACAGTCAAAAAACCAGGAGTCAGAGCCAGTGTTCTTCATACCACAGATACAGCCATTAAATCACCACTTAAATGTCTTCCCAAAGTGATTTCCCATTACTCCCAGGATGAGTGAGTCTGGACCGCCTCTCTGCTCCAGTATCTATCCAAAACTCAGCCCTCATTACACTTCCCTGTGTAGCATATTCATGGTCTCCCTAAGACTTGTAGGATCAGGTCTAAATGCTTCTTCATAGGGAAGACCTGTGACTACATGGGCCCAAGTAACCTTATCAACTTTCTCTGTTGGTTTTCCCCACCTGCCTCCCCACATATGCAGTTCAAACTTTCACGCAGACTGAATGTGCCCTCTACCCAGAAAGCTCTCCCCTCTCCACCTCCAAGCCCTCCTACAAGTCTGAACCCAAATGTCATTTCAACGTTTTCAACATGAAAGCACTTCTTAATGACCGTGACCAAATGTTATCATCTCGGGCCTTCTGCTATCATAGCATCTAGTTCTAGTCACTTTTGCAAATGTTAAGGGCGTCTGTCTCACCCCAACTCCAAAATGTGACCTCCATGAGAAGATGCCACATCATATTTGGTTTTGTTCCCACTGTGTCCACTCAGTGCTTTGCTTACAATGGTGGGTGCTTCTCCTGTGAGTCAGTGAAATAAATGCACAGGCTTCTAAGTTGTACTGAAGGCTGGAGAGGACAGAAATTGTTACACAATGAACCCTCTGCTTGGGCAGAGAGAAAGTGCCACTTTAATAGGCCTTGGAAGAAGCTGTGTTTGATAAAGAGCTTCATTTTAAAAGCTACCACCTTCCCCACCCAGTCACTGCAAGCAGATTGAAAACAATAGTTTTGATAACATAACCATTTTCTTTGTATCATGATTTGGGGAATACCCTCAGACCCCCACTCATTTTTGATTATAGTGTTGTGTGAGCTAAAAACTGTATCACGTGGGAAGCTGACAGCACCCAGGCTTGGCCATGGAATAGGACGGATGGAGAGGGCATTATTTCTGTTGTTGATAACTTTGGGTCACCAGTTACTCCAAGCTACCTTTCCTTTTTTCAAAAATATCAGTATCTTAATGTTGAACCAAATTGCCCTTTAAAAGAAACTTCTGGAAACTTTTGGAAGTCTTCCCGAACACAAAACCGACTCCAAGACCATGCCTACTTGTATGGCAGTATTTATTTTTGAAAAAATCTGAGATGCCAACATTTCCTTCAAAATATTCAAAGAAAAGTCAAAAAATAGCCTAAAAATAATATCAGAAGAGGGAGCCTGAGGGATGTCTCCATTGTCAATCCCTGGAGAATGTGTCTCCTTAGAGAGGACCTCTGTCGTAAGTATTGAAAATGGTGTCTTCATTACCCCATGAATTTAATAATTATTAGCTATTCTAATATTCCTCCTGTGTGACTTCAAAAATAGGTTATGGGGCAGGTGTGCAAGTCTTGTTTCTATTTGTCACTCCCACCCTTGAGAGACAGTAGTATCAGTCTGTGCACATTTGCCATGGAACATCCTTTAGCTCAGCACTCAGGGCCGTCCACACTGTCAGCCCTGGTCTTGCACCTCACTAGCTCTTGGCCCACATGAAAGCAAACTGGACAATTCACTATGCACCTTCACTATACTCTTCCAGGCACCTGCAGCACTGCCTTACACCTGCCCATGTGTCAGTATTCTAAATCCATCGTTTCTCAAAGCCCAACTCCCCTGCTGGCATGGAGCAGGCCAGCGTGAGATGGATGTCCCAAAGGGCTCCTCCAACTACAGCCACTCTGAAGCACTCTCTACTATCTCCCTGCGGGGTGAAGAACTTTTGAAACTCAATGATAACTGGCATGTAACACATATGACCTTACATTTCCACCATCTTGATAACAGGAGCTAAATTATACTCCATGTGTAACTCCCCACAGTGCGTGGCAGCTAGCAAGCACTCCATAAATGTTTGTTGGATTAACTGGATAAATATAGCTCCCTGCACTTGTATGCATTCTAGCACGTGATTATATACATCACAAAAGTATGTTTATACATATATATGTATTAGCCATTCCTAAGTGTAAATGTAAATACTGCCTGATTAAATTGAGGCAAATACAAAAGAGCAAAGGAATATTGAGAAGAGTCTTACACATAAAGTTTTATTTATCATTAGGAAAGTAACAGTAGTTCTAAATAAAACAGTGTTTAAATGATCCATCCAATGAGTAAGGCAGTGAGCCCAGGTAAGCCAGAATTTTGCTGAATGCAGGTAACTTTTAACCCCAACCTCGACTGATGGAGGGAGAAGAGGATGGAGGAGGAAGGTCAGGGCTGTTAGGGATATTGAGAAACTCCATGGAAAAGATGGTTTTAAGTTACAGTGAACAAACCTTTTCAGGCAGCCCACAGACCAAAGCTTTTCCTCATTTTTCATCTTTTGGTCTAAAAGAAGACTATAAAGCCTCTCTCAGTACCACAAAAAGAACCACATTTAGAAGGTATTTGAAAAACACCTTTTTACTCATAGGCAGCATCAAAGTCTCAGCTCCTCTGGTACCACCACTAATGAAAAAATACATAGCAGCAATCAGCAATAGAACTAATAAAAAGACAGATTCTGCACTCCAGGTAGCTGAAATGAAACATCTTTGTTTGCTTACCACATTTTGAAAACTCATTTTGAAAAATTGTAGCAGAGAGGTTGAGATCCCTCAAAGCACCTACCTCTTAACAAGAGCACTTCATGTTCACAGGGTGGAGCCAGGCTAGGCTGCCCAGGCTGGAATCCTGAGTCCTCCAGACACCTAGCTAGGATTTGTGGCACGTCACTCAGCCTTACTGCACCTTAGTTTCCTCCTCTGTAAAATGGGGATGATAATGCCTTATATGATTGTTTCAAGAATTAAGTGGGTTAATACTGAGGAATAAATGAGTTAACCTTGTCAAGTTCAAGTGCTAAGGAATGTGCTTGGCCCATTGTTTAACAAAGAGCAACATCCAATGGAGAAGTGAGCAGCGTGAATCAGCAAAAGGTGCAATAACAAAGAAATGGCATTCATGCTTCTTTTGTGAAGTATCTGTTTGAATATTTTGCCCCTTTTCGTTGGATTATTTGTCTCTTTATTATTGATTTTAAAGAGTTATTTCTATAGTCTAGATGCACACCCTTTGTCAGCTTTGTGTATTTGAAATACATACATTAAAGATGCTGAACATCATTAGACATTAGGGAAATGCAAATTAGAACCACAGTGAAACAACACATACCTTCAAGAACAGCTAACCTTAAAGACAGATGACACTGAATCTTGGGGAGATTGTGAAGCACTTGTAACTTTCGTGCACTGATGGGGGGAGAGTAAAATGATATAACCATTCTGGAAAAGAGACCGGCAGTTTCTTTTAGACTTAAACATTCCCTTACCATATACCTTGGGTATTTTTCCAAGAGAAGTGAAAATATATGCTTACACAAAGACCTGTACAAGAATGTTCGCAGCTGCTTGATTCTTAATAGCCCAGCCCTGGAAATAGCCCAAATGTGCATCAACATGAGAATGGATAACAAACCACGGTGTTTTGATATCTCAGAGATGAATCTCACAGACGTTATACTGAGCAAAAGACACCCCACACAAAAAAGCATATGCTATGTGCTTTCATTTATATAAAGTTCAAGAACAGGCAAAACTATTCTATAGAGATACACATCAGAAAAGTAGCTGACCTCTGAGAAGAAGAGGTATTAACTGGAACGGGTCGGAAAGGAACATTCTATATTGCAGTGGTTTTCAGCTCGGGGTGATCCTGTTCCTCAAGGAACATATAGGAATATCTGAAGACGTTTTGACTATCGTGCTACTGGCATCTAGTAGGGAGGGGCCAAAGATGGTGCTGATTGGCCTACAAGGCACAAGACAGCCCTCCACAACGGAGAATGAAGAGGCCCCACATTTCAATAACGCAGAGGCTGAGAAACCCTGTAAAAACCCATCAAACTGTGGATTATATTCCCATTTTAAAAGACTCTACACAAAATGAAAAGAATCAGACCAGGAGAGAGATCCTCCCTTAGATACGTTGGGCTTCATTATTAATCACCTAAGGAAGGACTGTAAGTTTGGCTCTACCCATGCCATTCCTACAATCAATATCATACACGTTTTAGATTAACTTTTAGTAAATATATCCTCCACTTCCCCTTTTGAATGACGCTACACCACGGCTTCCCTCTGGGGTTAAGAAGAAACTTTCATCGGAAGGACTCGTCCACATCTTGGGGATGGGAAACCCTACACCCAAGGGGTGACCACTGTGTGGAGCTCATTCCCCCAAACAGTTGGGAAGGTACTGAAAGGAGATTTTAGTAGGTTTTCGAAACTACTTCAGGAATAGATCTGTAGATGAGCTCAGGATGCTAGAACGGTGTCTTGCCTTTTGAGAGAGCATCAAGGCATGAGCCAATTCTGTCACAGAGCACTGTGGTGCAGTAGCCGGGGAAATGCTGATAAAGAGTAACAATCTGGACTGTCTGGAGCTGGAGCATTTAAAAAGTGTTGTCCTATGTAAGGAGCTAATTGTCACAGCAGCTCTGTAAAGTGAGACAGGTATTACTGTTCCCACGAATAGGCTGAATTTCCCAGTTTGGATGTCTAACTAAAGTCTCAGATGAAAAATCCAGAACACAGATCCATAATCCAGGGTTTGAGAGTACTGTGCTCTGTGCTTGGCCCATCCATGCCCTTCCACGCAGAACAAGGAGTCCCAGGGATTGATGCAGCCCGGAACCTGAGCCCTCCATCCCACGTCTGGATCACACCCTGGGTGCCTGGGAATCTGAATTCCTTGCCCAAAGAGTCTCGAGGCCACTTTCATGGCCAACACGAGCCTCTTCCCCTCGCCTCTTGTCCTACGGAGGGACCACACCACCAGCAGGAACATGCCTAGGCCCCGGGGGTGGCCAAGGGGCATGGGAGGAGGGCCTAAAGCTCAGACTTGTGGGCTGGAATGCCCACATGCAGGCTGGCAGCCATCTCTCCCTGTGATGCCAGGTTCTGACATAGAAATACAAAGACTCTGAGAGAACTCTATACATTAGAACCAGGCCTTCCAGCTCATCATGAAGGTGTCTGTCTTACCCAACACTGTTTATTAGCTTGATTCATATTCACATTTTGTCAAATGGTATACGAGCCTTCATTTGTGCTCTTGCCCTGGGCCCTGCAAATGTTTGAGGAGATCTGAAGTCAAGGGCAAATGGGAAATTCAAGGGCACAGAATTGGGCTACAGTTCCAAGGGCTGTAGCTTTAGTGGAAGGAGTAAAGAAATTAAAAAACTTCCCACGTGTCTGAGAGTCCCACTCCTCCTGACACAATCTCTCTTTCTAGATTGCTATGGTTGTTCTCCCCACCTCCCACGTCCCCCACCCCCACCCGGTGTCATTCTCCTGGTAGAGTAAAAGGAGCCTGGGATGACTAATTCATACCCATTATTTCTAAAAAGCTTTCTTACGCTCCTGAATTTAATGGAAATATCACTAATGCTTCACTGTTAAGTTTAGATGCAAGACATTTTATGGAAAAACACTATCATGTAAGTATTCTCTTCTAATTTCCTAACATGTATTAGATACAGATGTTCTGTTTTATCGTGGAATTTTGGCGTGTATTGAACTGATTTCTTTTTGTGATTGTTGCACCGTTGATATGAATATTAGGTCATCATGCATTTCCTAGCGTAACCTCTATTTTTTCACTTCAAAATATTAAAGCACTGCTATTTAAAGTGTTTGTATCTTTGTTTATAAGCAATATTGTTCTCGTGTGGTTTTTCCCTTGTTTTGTCAGATATTTTTTACCTCAAGAATAGTTGACAGGAGAATAATGTGTTTTTTCACATTTAAAAAAAAATAAACTCATAAATCTATCTAGTTTTAGAGAATTGTTTTGTAAAGTACCTGGGAAAAAATTTAATTTACTTTAAATAGTTGTCTCTCTTAGTTATTGATTCCATTGAAACAATTTGGATCATATCATATATTCAGGTGCGTGCGCATATAGATGTATATTTCTCCCTAACCACATTTCATTAAAATTTTCAAAATATAATTCTACGTGATTTTTGTAATCATTTTTAAAATCCTTTTCCTATCTAACGAGTGTTTCCTTCCTCATTTCCACTTTGATACATCTGTGCTTTCTCTCCTATTCCTGTTTCTACTTGCCGACTGAATTCTATTAGAATATCAGGATCCTAAGGGAATTTTCTTCTTTGGCATTTTTTTTCTTGCTTGCTTTTGCAATTTTCAAGGTTTGGTTTTAATACTCTGGGATTTTTAATGCATGTTATTGAGCACATTTTAACATTATCTACTCTTACGGAATAATTTTTAATGTTTGAACAGTTTTATAACCATATGAATAAAAATTGTTCAGACGGTTACGTCTTACCAGCTTTCTTACCAGCTTTATTGCTTACTGCCAAGTCTATGAAACCACAGTTCCTTCGTTCTAAATATATATCTCCTTCAAGTTTTTGGGGAAAGAGTTTAAAAGCAAACAGTCTTTGACATTTTGGGGACCCCAAGGCAGGTCTGAGACTTTGTCACAGGGAGGAGTGACTGCCATTATGCTCAGTTGGCACAGAGCCAACACCATATTTTCAGGTTCCCAGGAAAATATTTTCTTGAAATTGAGAGAAGAAAAGTAAATATGACCAAGCCTGGATGCTACTAGTACACATTTTTGCAAATACAATTTTTAACCTTTTTCTGGAAGAAGATTCCCACAAAGGCAAAAGTTCAGAGCGTCCACGAAAGTCACAATGAGACCCAGCATACAGGAAGGACTCTATGATTGGTTTTCAATTGCCTTTCAAGGCTATTAATCTAGAAAATGATGGATTTGGTTTGTTGATATTCAACTTGCTCTTTTGATTTGGAATATTTTTTATTCTTTGTATTCAAAATTTTACCAATATGGGTCTAGATGATTATCTTCTCATCAGAGATTTTATCTATTAATAGTGTGCACCAAAGACTGTAATGTGTATTTCTTCAACTCAAGCAGTTAACGTCCACTTATTTGATTACTGCTTTTGCTCTGTTTTCTCTTTCTTGAATTTTTTGGTGATCATCTCATCTTTTGAACAAGTGCTCACAACTCTTTCCTGTTCTCTCATCATTTGAGATTGACCCTTGGTGTTTTCACTGATTCCATTTCTAGAGTCTCCCAACCACTGTTCATTACCCCACTCACATTCTCAATTTAATAGTCAAAGTTTTCCACGCTTTGCAGGATTTCCCGATCTCAGCCGTTCCTTCTTTGTGATGAAAATTACCACAGAAGTAATTCTGTCTTGAATCTTGCTCCGTAACCAGTCCATGTTTGCCAGTGTTCTTATCTGCATCTTTATGTTTTATTAACACAGCATGTTAATAAAATTAATTTGAGGGCTATGCTAATTTACACAGCCTCCAAATTCATATTTTAAACCTAATCCCCAGGGTGATGGTATTAGGGGGTGGAGCCTTTTGGAGGTGATCAGGTCATGAGGGTAGAGTCCTCATGAATAGGACTGGTGTCCATAAAAGGGGCCGATGAGACCCGAGTCCCCATCCCCACCCTGCTTCCATTGTATGACTATAGATGGCAAGTCATCTTTCCACCTGGAAAAGGGGCCTCAGCAAAACTTGACCACGCTGGCACCCTGCTCAGAGTCCCAGCATCCAGAACTGTGGAAAAACACATTTCTGTTATATATAAGCGATCCAGGCTGTGGTGTTTTGCTATAGCAACCTGCACCAAGACACCTTAGTATGGATATCCATTCATTGTCTTTCCTCAGCGAGACGGTCCTCTTTGCAAATGCAGCTTTTTTGTACCTTCAGTAATGTTTTTCTTCTTTTTTCCCACTTTATAGAGGAAGGTCTTTGCTTGTCCGGCATTGGCATTTGAGATGCGTTCTGTTAAAGAGCACAGAGGCCTCTGGGCATATCATTCTGGCCCAAACTAAGAGAGATAGGGGGACATTTTAAATAAAAGTGTGGTATTTGTTTGCTCTTTGAAAGCCAGCATTTGAGAACAGTAAGGGAGGGCTCCAGAAGCAAAAGCCATTCGAGAAAAGGGCTTCATCAGTGCATTGCAGGAATTCTTGTGTGTATTTTGGACATCAACCAGGAATCACTCAGGCCACAGTATCTACTCATTGTCTAAAAGAGTTGTTCTCAATAGGAGTCAGGCATTTACTGAATGGCCACCTCCCCGCAGTGTGGAAGGAACACAAGCCTTCAGTTACACCCAGGCCATGTGGTCTGCAGTGCCTGGTGAACTGCCAGGAGGTCCAGGCGGGATGAAGGAGTATCTTTCAAAGTCTGGGTCCTCTCTGCCAGCCCTAGGCCCTCCAAGGAAGAGAGCACAGGTCTTCAGTTCCTTTTCCACATCTTCGGAGCCAGCTTTGTTTCTAAATTTAGAAAAGTGGAAGCTGGAGAAGGAAGATTGTGGAAATAGGAGAGCATCTTGCAGAGCAGCTGTGGAGCCTAAGCTACACCCCCAAGGTGGGGTCTCCCGAGAGGACGACGCTGACCCTCCATCATTGATTTCAGATGGGAGAAGGGAAAAGGTAAGGTGTGAGTTCTCCACCACCACAACTCTGCAGTGCAGACTCTACTCCCGTAGCCTGGAGAACGGTCCCACCGGGAGGGCTCACAGGTCTCAGGTGCTGGCCCTGGGAAGCGAAAGCCCATGAAAAACAAAATTGCACAGTCAGATCCCAGGGCTCTGGGCAGAGCGCCCACATCGCCCACCACATCTTCACGGAACACCGTGGGCAGGTTTCAGGCAACCTCTTGAAATTAAACACACGTTCTGCATAGGAGGAACGTTAAACATAGGAAGAATCCCAGTAAGTGGAATGAAGACAAGACAACATAAATCATATTATTTTTTGTAGTTAATATACGTCATTATAAACTCTTTGGTAAAATAATGTGGTATAGACCTTACATATAAACACTCTCCTGCTTTTTTCTAAGGAATCGTTCGATAGAATGTCAAGCCCCTATTGATTCAAGTTAGACTGAAGGCCTCTCCCTCTGTGTGCAAGATGCATCGGTGCCAGCGGGAGTTTATCACAGCTGTGCTGGAGTTGGGTGGATGGGATGGATGTCGGGCTAGGAGCAGATGTCCAGCTGAATAGGCAGCACAGTGAGAGGAGATTTTCAAACTTCCTGCGTCCTTTCCTCGGTAATCACGTGTTTCTGCACAGTCTCTCGTGGAGTAAATAGCCATCACCTCTGATTCACAGGTAAGCGTACACTGCCCAACACGGAACTTCCACAGACATATGAAATATTTTTCTCCTGTGTTCACAAAGTCATGACAATGACCTGTCATAGTTCGAGTTACTCAGGTTACATTTGTGGCCAGATCCTCCTTGGTGCTGATTTTTAAAGCAGAAACCATGCTTTTTCAAACTTACTCCCATTTGGAATCTCAGCTATGAGACTACAGGCCTGTACTGGTAGGGTTTCGCTGGGATCTCTCCCACTCACCCTCCGGAGCAAGCTGTTTATTTACACAGGGAGAAATCACAGGCAAACTCCTGGAACAGCAATCCAGCAGACATTCCCTACTGCAGCATGGAAGCAGGTTCTGTTTTTCCCTGCAAAAGAAATCCAGGAGGGAGAGAAATGTGTTTCGTCAAATTGCACTTCTATCCAAAAGTTCTGTTTATGGCATATCATCCTGGAAGCGTGAGGGCTTTCAAGAGCTGCACACTTTCTAAGAAGGTGTCCCACCCACTTTGATAATCAGGATCTCTTTATCACTACCAGAAAGTATTATGTGCTCACGTCAGGATCAGCTTCAGCGCCTGCCAGTGTGTGTGTATTTATCGCTTTGTATTTATCAGCCTCATTTCTGTTAACACACCTTTCAGCAGGCAAATGCTTTGAAGCTGCTACTGTATGCTTTATCACATCACTGGCATCTCTAATGTGTCAAGGATGTTTATTCCTAGTTAATTGATACAACCCATCATTCACAATCCCAAGTATAAGCGCTGCTTTGGCAATTTGTAAATTGCAAGCAACAACTCTTTTTTCCGGATTTAGGGTACAAAAAGTGAATCCATCATGGAGTCTATCAGATTTTGGAACTGGCTCATTCATCTCTAGCAGCAAAACCGTGAAAGAACTTTTAACAGGAAAAACGTAAGCCTAGGAAAAATACAAAACTATTTTTTTTTCCTTGCCTGTCATAAAAAGCAAACTCTGAATACATAGTGGTGTATCCAGAAGAAATAACAATTAGGTTTAACTCACTGTGGAGGATTTCATTCTTTGTGGGTCAGTCTTTAAAAGATAACCAGGAAGCCAGGTTGGAATGGACTCCAGCCTGGGAACAGAACGCTGACCCAAATCTCATACATGAAAAATCAACAGGCTATCAGTGCAACTTTGGTCTTTACCTCAAGCTTCCATATCACTTGGAACCCACATTTTGGGCAAAGGTTTTAGGACTAGAGCCCAAGATAGAGAGGGCTTTGACACCAGGGAGTCCTGACTTCACCAGTTCTAGGGCTAGCTTTGGAAATGTATTTCACCTCCATAAATGGAATATTCATCACTGAAGCCATTCCACAGGTTTGCTGAGACAATTAGATGAAAGCACTGAACACCAGCCTTGATACAGAGAAGGCACTCTGAAGAGGTTGCTACCATCGTCACGCGTCAGGCATTGGGCAAAAGATCAAAATAACTTATAGTTTTTCTGCCCTTCCATCTGCAGTTGATTGGAAACTCAGCTTCCACTCTGATGGTGCCCAATCTGCTACCACCTTGTAGTGGGGGCATCCCTTGCTACAGATATAGAGCAGCAGAAGTACATAAACCAGCTTCAGGGCCACCCTGCCTGAGCCATCCACAGGCCAGAGCTCGTACCCCCAGAGCCTCCTGTGCCTGACACTGAGCTAGCAGCTCAGGATCCAGCTCCAGTAGAGGCCCTGTCTTCAAAAGAGCAAAGGCAATGGGGCAAGGCAGCCATGGCCAAGGGCCTTAAGAGAAGCACAAGATGGCAGTGCCCATAGCTCAGTGGTTAGGGCACCGGCCACATACACCAAGGCTGGCAGGTTTGAGCCCAGCCTGGGCCTGCTAAACAACAATGACAACTGCAACAAAAAAATAGCTGGGCATTGTGGTGGGTGCCTGTAGTTTCAGCTACTTGGGAGGCTGAGGCAAGAGAATCACTTAAGCCTGAGAGTTTGAGGTTGCTGTGAGCTGTGATGCCATAGCACTCTACAGAGGGTGACATAGTGAGACTCCGTCTCAGAAGAAAAAGAAGCACAAGACTGAGAGCCTTGGGCTGCCTGAGTCCAATACTTGGGCTGAGCTCTGAAGATGAGCAAAATTTGGAAGAGTAACTAGAGGAGAAAATGTTGCACACTGAGGAAGACGGTCACTCCCTGCCATCAGCAGAGTTATCAGCTGAACAAACAGAGTCCACCAGGGTAAGGCTGGCCTCCAGGGTACGGCCTCTGGGGTGCAGGTGCACCAGGCAGGGGTGCATTCCCACAAGCATTTTTGCATTCAGCTCCCTCCGTGGAATTTCAGCTTTGCTTCTCATTTGTCTCCTTACAACATAAATTTAGGGATACATTTAAAAGGAATTTTTCTCTGTCTACAGAGGGCTAAAGGGAGAGTGGATGAAAATCCACTAAAACGATGTTTCTGCCTTGAGCAATTTTTATGCAATCAGTTTCTGTAACTTGAAAGGAGTCCCCAAATGCTTTTGAGTGACCCAGAAAGAAACAGAGGGCACAGAATCTGAAGCTACCCTCTCCTAAGGAATTGATTTAGGAGGAGAGTGCCAGTAATCACCTCTGCCATGGGCAGAGTTTTGGCCGAGCTCATTCCAGAAAGTTTCCCCCCAGCTGCAACATCTGTGGCTCTCAGATATTTCATTCCTGGCTTGGCCTTCCTGCCTATGCCAACCACTATGAGCAAAAAATGTGTCCAAAGTAAACCTCCAACAACTGGACCCTCCTCAGCAACGTGGGGGGCACTCGGTGTTAGAGGGTGGTCCCTCCCAGCCATTGCAAACGTTGACCCAGGTGCTCTTAGCTGGCTGCAATGGCTCATGAAACCCTATCCTTCCAGTTACTAACACACAGAAAAGCAACCCAGGGGAGCCAACGGCCTCGTCCCACCTGGGGAAATTAATGGTGCCAGCTCAGCATATTGGCAGAGAAAAGAAATTTACACAGCAAACAAACCTGCTGAAAAATTGGAAATATTTGCTCAACAGAAGCACATTGATTAAAGTCACTCTGAGATCAAATTACTCTCCCAACCCAGGCAATTTCATCCTGGAGGGCAGCAGACTTGTATTGGCAGAATATTGATGAAAAGCTCGCACTATGTCTGGGTGCACCATATTAGGAGTGTTAATCTCAGAAGTGGCCCATAATTTCTTCTTCTTTACCCAGACTCTTCATTTGAAAGAGTTTAATTCCAACAGAAACAGCAATAAAGAAATAAAATCATTGATGTATGTTTTTCCAATATCCATCTTTGGTAAGATCCTTTCACTTCTATGGTCAATTAAAGCTCATCTTAAATAAAAAGTTAAGCTCATTCCGATAGACTTCCAAGGTTATTTGGTTTCTCAAATCTTTCACAATTTCAAAGAGAAATAGAGGGTAGATCCAAAGCTACTTCTTAACTATATGGCCAAGCAAATCACCAAATATGTTTAGCATGAGCGTTACAAAAAAGAAGAGAAATCAGCAATTCTGAGAAGGGTCCCTCGCCTGGGACCCAAAGAGAAGGGCACTTGAGGTCTGGTCCAAGATCAGCCAGCTGCCTAGAAAAGTTCTTCAGGTGTTTAAGATGTGGGTTAAGGTCTCTGTGGGCTCCTACAGCTGCCCAGCTGACAGTTGATTCCTCATTATAATGCTGAAAATAACCCACATCTAATTTGCCACAGGATGTTAAACAATCCAAGAAGACACAAGCTTTGCTCCGCACACCTCCACTTGAGTTCAGCCATGGTGAAAGCAGACAGTCTCCAACTCTGACTCAAGTCGGCTACCTAGGAGGCCCTCTCAACAAAAAGAAGCCCCAGCACGGTCTAGAAAACAACACTCCAGCCTGGGTTTCCTCACCCCTATGCGTTAAACATGCAGCAGCTATGAGACTCAAGGCCTGAGGGTCGTAAGAGAAGGCACTTGGGGTTCAGCCAACTGCTCCCCTGCCCTGCCTTACTTCTAACAAGCAGGATGCTTAGGACCGCCCACCACTCCCCAGCCATTCCCAAATGCTGAGCTCAGACCTGAAGTCACCCCTCTTCATTCCCTGAGTGAGCCCCCAGGCCACAGAAGCATGCAACTTTCCTGTACTCAGCCATGTGTCTCCAGCCTAGGACAGTCAGCACTGGCAGACTGAACACCCCAATTACCATGACAGTAAGATCCAAGGATGTATCCTCATGGGCCAAGAACAAGCTCCCTACACTCTGCCAGAAATCACAGACTCCTCCCTTCCAACCCAACTACCTGCCTCTGAAGTCAGCATGGAGGCCACTCTGCGTGCCCACACGTGCCCACGTGCATGAACGCGTGTGCACACACAGGAAGACGACAACAGGCACTGGGGTGGCACTTGGAAAGCTGCTCTTAACTCATCAGGAATGGGAGGGACAGGAGATGGGAGTGGCGGGATGCAGGGAAGCAGAAGGTGTGCAGATTGGGGGAGAGGTTGGAAAAAACAGAGGAAGTCGCCAGGCTTGAGCACCTACATTCCAAGTACTCTTCTGGGTGTGCGTTTCCTCATTTATCTCATGTCATCCTCACAGGAGGACCCTGGTTCCATTAGAATCACCTGGGGAATCTTTCAAATACAGTAGATCCTCCATAGGTGACCACCTCCCTACACTGACCACCTCCTTAAGGCAACTTCATTTTCGTAGACCAGACCTGCACCACACACATCAGTACAGCAGGCCGAGTTCCTTATGTTGACTATCTTCATATGTTGACCAGTTTGTTACAGTCCCTTGGATGGTCAGCTTACAGAGCGTCTACCATAATACAGGTGCTGAGTTCCAACCCAAATCAATTGGATCGGAGTCTCTAGGGGGAGTACCCAGGCACCCATGGTTTTCTTAATCATCCCGGGCAATTCCACTGAGCTGCTAGGATGGAGAATCACCACATCAAAGAGTCTCTGAGCCCTTTTTCTATTGTTATGAACCCCACTCGCCCCCTACATGCTTTTCTGTAGTGTGAGACCTACCTGGACCTACAGCTAGGCCATAAAGTGTCACCCCCAAGGATCTGGGGATTTTTGCTTTACATGACTGGTAAAGGAGTAGATCTGAATGAAATTTGGCTTTCTTAAACTCTGTAAATTTTTAAGGCTTGTTTCAGTCTTGAAAATAGATGATCACATATCTTAGAAGATTTACAACTTTTCAGGTAAGAATATTTCCCCCTTCTCCCTTAGATGTCAAATCCTCACCCTGGAGCTCACTCCAGGTTTGATTAGGACATGCAGCAAACAGCCAGATATCATTTTGAAGAATTTTTTTTTTTTTTTTTACTTAGGAGAAAATGCATACTCTAGTTCCTGAAAATTGATTTGTAGGGTTCCAATTTAAGCAGCAAATGGCTCCTGTTACTCAGGTATTTGGTATCTTATATGAGTACTTAGATAGAAAACTCAATATTCCTTATGCTGACCAGGAAGGGGCAGGAAGAACTGCAGTTTAAAATTTGGATCATTTCTCTCTTTTTAAAATATCATTCTAAGAGGCTCTAGTTACAAATAGATCAAAACAGTTAGAAAATAATGTTTAGAGTGTCTTTTATGTGGCCTTTTTTCCCAGAAAAGACTCAGCCCTCCCCCAGCTGTGTAATTAATCCTGGTAATAATACCACCTGAGCCCAGGAGCAAGCTGAGCTGGAAGACTCCAATTTACACCCCAGGAAATGGACAGCTAGAGGTTTGCTCAGCTGTCGGTGATGGGCCCAGGGCAGGAAGCCAGGATCCCTCAGCACCCACACAGGAGGAAAGCGCTGGAGACCCAGGCCGGATTCCGGGCTCTCCATCCCAGCTCTGACACATACCTGCGGCAAAGCTCCGAGAAAAGCATATATTCCCTGCACCGGGTCCTGGTTCCCTCCTTTGTAAAAAGAGCAGGTTGGGAGAGCAAATCCCTCTTCTAGAGTCTTCTGCCATTGACACCCCACGGCCTGGGCAGCCCAGATCCAATGCGCGGTTGAGGCACCAGCCTCAGGGTCAGGTTGACCTGGGCTTGACGCCCAGCTCGGCCACTTCATAGCTGGATGGCTTTGACCACTGTTTTCATCCTCCCTGCCTCTCGGTTTCATCAACAGGAAGATTAAAATAACAAAAACACAGCTGTCATCTTAAGAACTTGCTGCTATTAATGAGCTGGGCTCAAGAGAGCC
Source organism: Otolemur garnettii (assembly GCF_000181295.1). NCBI lineage: Eukaryota > Metazoa > Chordata > Mammalia > Primates > Galagidae > Otolemur > Otolemur garnettii. The sequence continues at coordinate 7,722,381 of NW_003852424.1, forward strand.
TCGTGCCTCAGCCTCCGGAGTAGCTGGGACACAAGGCCCAGCCACAATGCCCAACTAGTTTTTCTATTTTTAGTAGAGACAGGGTCCCACTCTTGCTCAGACTGGTCTTGAACTGCTGAGCTCAAGCAGTCCTCTCGCACAGGAAACCCAGCACAGTGCTGGGCCCTGGAGTCGTGGAGTAGGTCCCAGGAAGTTTCCCTCTTAGTGGGGGAAATGTGACCAGCCTGCAGTCTTCCCTGCTAGTCTAACTCAGCACCCTGCAACTTGTGTTGCCTTCACAAGCTCACCTTGGGATTATCCAGACAGACTCTCACTCTGTCACCCTGGATAGAGTGCTGTGGCATCAGCCTAGTTCATAGCAACCTCAAACTCCTGGGCTCAAAAGATCCTCGTGCCTCAGCCTCCTGAGTAGCTGAGACACAAGGCCCAGCCACAATGCATGACTAGTTTTTCTATTTTTAGTAGAGACAGGGTCCCACTCTTGCTCAGACTGGTCTTGAACTGCTGAGCTCAAGCAGTCCTCTTGCCTCAGCCTCCCAGAGTGCTAGGATTATAGGCGTGAGCCATCGCTCTCAGCCTTATGTTGCGGGGTTTTCTGGTAGTACCACTGAAAAGCCCACTCCCCTCCTCTGGGATGCCCCCAAATGTAGGGACCTTTTCACTCTACCCTCCCATCACCAGAGCTGGCTCCCTCCCCCAGCCTCAGTCCCCACCCCATCCTGCCCTGGCCTCACTGTTCCCTACTCATCTTTCAGTTCCCAGCTCGAATGTCACTCTCTCCTCCTCTATAATATCCCCTTTCATGTCACCCTGTTTCTCCACTAGCACTTAGCACAGTTTGTAATTACATGTTTATCTGTATGATTATTTGATTAGTGTCCAATAATAACAGGTAAGCCCTGAGTGGGCAAGAGGTATGTCCATTATCTTCAGTATCCTGGGGCACATAATAAATGCTCAGTAAGGCTTTGTTCAAGGAATGAATGAATGAATAAATGAAGGATTAGAAAGCACCCTTCCTGTTGCATTCCTATGCCATGTGTTGGCTTGGAATCTTTCTCTGGCTTACACACACCCCTCAGGCAAAGCCTCTGTGAGTGAAAGAAAGGTAACTAAAGGAAATTGGGGTGAAGATACTGCTTACACCACAGACACTCAACGTCTGGTCACATCCAGGTGTTTCTTAAAATCACCCTGCCTCAGTGCCCTGGAGCCCTGGCCAGTTGGGAATGTAACTGGAATCTGCCGCCTCAGGCTCGCACTGAGGTCTGGAGCAAGCTGCGAGCCTGTTCCTCACATCACTGACTGTATCCCGCTGCCTTGCCTCCCCAGCTTTGGCGCACGTTCCTAAGTGGAAGAGGAAAGGAAGAATGAGATCAGACACCATCAGAGGCACTGCGAACTCCAATGACCATGGCACCACCATGGCCCTCCAGGGCATGGTGGCTGGGGCAGAAGTCTGAATCCAAACACCCCAGGTTTGGGTTTACAATGAGGTGGCTGCATCATGAGAAGCGTCTGAGACTTGGAAGGGCGTGGACCAAATGTGATCAGGGAGACGCTACATAAGGTTCATATGCCCCAAGACAATGTGGTATCACACCCACCAAAAGGGAGGGTTAACTAGCATTAGAAAAGAAATGAAGGCTGGGCGTCCGTAGCTCGGTGGTTATACCAACCACAAACACCAGGGCTGTTGGGTTCAAACCTGGCTAGGCCTGCTAAATAACAATGACAACTACAATTTAAAAAAAAATATATATATATAGCCAGGAAGCGCCTGTGGTTCAAAGGAGTAGGGTGCCGGTCCTATACGCCAGATGTGGCAGGTTCAAACCTGGCCCCGGCCAAAAACTGCAAAAAAAAAAAATAGCTGGGTGTTGTGATGGGCATCTGTAATCCCAGCTACTTGGGAGGCTGAGGCAAAAGAATCACTTAAGCCCAAGAGTTTGAGGTTGCTGTGAGCTATGACACCACAGCACTCTACCAAGGGCAACATAGTGAGATTCTGTCTCAAAAAAAGAAAGAAAAGAAAAAGTCTGTTAACTCAATCCTAGATGCTTTCTGCTCAGGAAAGGGAGCACCCAGAATCTGGATGTTCGTGAAACCCAGAAAGCAGCATGACACCCCCAGGGGGATGTGTGTTAGGAACTTTTCCCATTCTCTCCCCTCCCTCCTTCCCTCTCTTGAACAGTGGAATCAATCATCATTTCAACCACCGAGGACGTGGATGCTAGGCCATTTCCAAGAGAAACAAGCATGACCACAGATAGAAAAGTGAAGGGTGGAGGCATCAGGAATTCATATCACAGAACGTGGACTTGGGCAGATACGGTCAAAAACGAGGATGGGAGAAACTCACATTCAACTCCAATGGGGCAATATCCCTCCTGTTACCATGATTAAGACCTGACACTCATTATTTGCAGTCTGCAGTGTAGAGAAGAAAAGTACAGTTGCACAGACTCACAGATGTACACACATATATCCATGTGCTCTGTCCAAGGCTTAGAGGAGGGGAGGGACGATCACATAGAGAGCCACAGCTTCCGTCTTCTGCTGTGGACACATCTCTGCTTGGAGACACTGTTGTTATTCCACAAGTGAGGAAACCAAGGCTCAGAGAAGTGAAGTAATACAGATCCCACAGCGCGGTAATGAGAAGCAAGGTTCAAATCAACATCTGCCGGGTCTCCAGCCCTCTGCCCCTCTGCTTCTCTCTTGATGTAGTGACAGATGACCCTCACATGAAGAGGACGCCCAGCCCACACCACCAATTCTATGCTTCACTACATCTCGTCACCTCAGCTGATAAATAGTAATTGTTCTGACTAAGCACCACGCACACACACAAAGGAAACGCAAGCACAAAGGGTGCAGAGTCAGCAGGAATTGATTGGGTCCCGTCCGTCACCACCCAAACTATTTTAGAGATCACTGTAACAGGATATTAAATGTGACTCTTCCTTTAGTCTCAGCATTTCAGTTTTGGCAGAGGTCCCAGAGGCTGAGGATAACAGTAGGTGCCATGTGCCACCATTCTAATTAGACGGAGTTCTGTCCAGGAAGAAAGCACAAAGTGAGTCCTGCCAGCAAGGGCTGGTCACCACCTCCATCCTTTAAAAGGCTGTGAGGAAGAGAGAGATTTCTTTGGAGGCACTGAGTTGGCTACAGAGATTCCCACCCACTTCCACAGGAGAGAAGCCAGCAGCATCTCTCCCTTCCCTCTTAAGCTGAATGAAGAAACTTAAAAAGTATTCACACAGAGCATTTGAGTGTCACAGCCTCCATACCAGTGGGATTGGTCTTACTCCCCCCAGGAAAGCCACAAGTGAGAGGTTATAGTTGATAACAGAGCACTGGGAACGAGTTACTGCCACAGGTGGCTAGGGAAAGGCCAGTGGCTTTTTCAGGGAAGACTCAGTGCAGGGTCACAACCAAAATCTTTGTGTCAGGTGAACATCCTCTCGGATAGTGACTCTTTAGAGGTGCCTTGGCTGTGCTGGGACCCTTGATCTTTCATTAAAAAAAAAAAAAAAATCTTAGAACCAGTTTAGAATTACAGCAGTCCAAAGAAGGAGTCCAGTTTGAAATTTTATAAATCAATTTGGAGAACACGAACCCCTTTACAATATTCAGACATCACATTTGTAAACACTGTATGCCTTTTCATTTACTAAAGCCTTTTTAAAGACCCAAATACAGTCGAACATATTTTATGTATAAAAGTCTCAAACATTTGTTTTTAGATTTATCTCCATGGTGCTGATACTTGTTAATTTAAATTATATCTTTCGTCTACATCCCATATTCTCATGGTGGCACAGAAATGCAATTTCATTTTGTGTATTCATTTTACATCAACATAAGTTACCAGTAATTTTAAAATTTGCCTCTAGATTTTTTGGGTTTTCTGTGTAGACATTCATGTCCAAATAATGACAATAATCTTAATATTTCTTTTTTACTTAATTTGTGACTTTGGGATCACAGTACAAAATTTAAAAGATGCAGCTAGAGCAGGAATCCTTGTCTGATTTCTAATTTTACAAGGTTTGTCACGAAGTATGAGATTTTCTGTAGATGATTTGGGGAATTGCCTTCATCAGATTTTAGAAAGCTCTCTTTGACTACTCGTGTGCTAAGAATACTTATCAGGACTAAATGCTACATTTTATTGAATAGCTCATCCACGGTTTTCTATTTTAATCTGTTTAATACAATGAGAATCAGCCTTTACCCTGGTAAAACCTTTTTGCCCTAATGCATATTTAACCTGATAATGCTATCTAGCTCCACAAATGAACGTTCATAGACTATTCACTAAGAAATTTTTTCCCATTCATATGTCTTCAAACTTTATGTGTCCTTATGTTTCAAGTAAAAACTGGGTTTTATTTCTTTCTATTCTGTTCTGATAATCTCTGTCCCAACTGGAAACTTTAGATGATCTATATTTATTGTGAATGCCGATATGCTTGAATCCATTTCACTCTTTTTGTGCTTTCTGTAGTTTTTTCTGTTTTACTTTTTCTCTTTATTTTCCTTCTTTCACGTTGCCTGTAATTTGTCTTATTACATTTTCTTTCTCTACTTATGTGGAAGTTAGATGTTTTCTTTTACTTCTTTTGATTTTTGAGGAACTGTGGTTGTGGAAGTGCTTTGAGGCCTGAGTTAAGTGGTTTCTTCTTTTCTTTTTTCTTAATGAAAAATAACTACCATTTCTAAAACAATGTAGTGAGGAAGGAAGCAATGTTTTCCATTTTTTCCAAATCTTTTTAATGCCTGGCCTAATGAAAGAGTTGAATTCTCACATCAGCTTCTATCTATCTTTGGTAGCGTATTATTTTGGTTGAAGTATATGAAGGTAAGTAGTTGAGAGATGGGAGAGGATCATAATAGCCATTGCAGATAATTTTAGATACTCTTCTTTATATTACACTAAAACTCAATAAATGATGGTTTCTTAAATGTTATTTGCAACGTGGGATCCAAAATCATGTACTGTTTCACAAAAAGCCGCTGGCCACTGTGCGGGATCTTTTAACCATGCGTAAATTTGCAGCATCATCCATGAGTCACATGGGTAAATTAGCTCACATTTTCACAAATCATACACATGTTAACATACTTCATTATACAGTATCCAAAAAGTCCCATTTGTTGGCTTAGCCCCCATAGCACAGTAGTTACGGCATCGGCCATATGCACCAAGAGTGGTGGGTTCGAACACGGCCCAGGCCTACTAAACAACAATGACAACTGCAACAACAACAACAAAAAAAAGAGGGCACCTGTAGTCCCAGCTACTTGGGCGGCTGAGGCAAGAGAATTGCTTAAGCCCAAGAGCTGGAGGTTTCTGTGAACTGTGATGCCATGGCACTCTACTGTGGGCGAAACTGTGAAACTCTGCCTCAAAAAAAATAAAAGTTCCATTTGTTGATAACACTATCAATCTCATCAGAAAAGTCTTTAAGACTTGGGAGGCTGTCAAGCTCACGATGGTGGATTCATTTTCCAATATCCTAAGTTTTGTTCTCTTTATTTTTAATATTCTAATTTTTGCTTTAATGCATGAATGTTGTCCTTGCCAACACAAACCTCAGTGGTTTTCTCTGAAGTAACAAGCACAGGTATTCACTTTGGAGACCACTGTGGGAGGTATTGTGTAAGAGGTAGGTGGTTGTTTTCAATCTCACAAACTCTATCCTAAAAGGTGACCTAGTCCAGCAGCCTCCAACCAGAATGCAGGTGAGACTGCCAGGCTTGCCCCCTGAAAGCTGGAGGTGGGGTAAAGCCCTGACTCAGACCCCTGACTGGGCAGCAGAGGGCAAGCTTGGCCTGACCAGTGACCACCCACCTGGGAGGTGGGAGAGGACACTGTGGGCTTTCAACCCACAAGCTCAGGAGCTCCCTGAACTGGCCACTCTCTAGCCAGGTGAATATCTCTGAGTCTCAATTATCCATGAAATAGAAGTGACGATAGCAAACTTCAGCACAATGTATTGGGCACCCTCTACTGTCCAGAGGCAAATCAGCCAGACAAGCCTGAGCCGGAAGGAGCTCATGTCCTGGTGGTGAGCACCTGTCTAGCACTGCTGTGAGGATAAGGGGTGGGAAGTGAAAGGACAAAGCCAAAGCTGGCCAGAGGGGTGACCTCCTGTTACTGAAGAGACTAGGGTGTCTTCTAACTTCCTGGCCCAGTCTGGCTGATTATTTTCCACACCCAGAATCCTGATGATCAATTTCAACACACTGACTTCAGCTCTGACATCTTAGTGAGCTCACACAGAAACAATGCAGCTAAATAAATATAAAAAATAGCTCCTTCATGGGCGGTGCCTGTAGCTCAAAGGAGTAAGGCCCTGACCCCATATGCCAGAAGTGGAGGGCTCAAACACAACCCCAGCCAAAAACTGCAAAAAAAAAAAAAAAAATAGTTCCTTCACATCCCAACATCCCACTATACACACCCCTAGGGTGTGGCCATCCCAGATAATTCAGAAAATCCTTGCCTTTTGATATAGTAGGACCAGATTCCAGATTTAAGTAATTTTAAAGAAAACCATTTCTCACACATACACACACCATTCTTTTGGGGTCTTCTAGGAATTTTGGTCTCCTAGGAGTACATTATGAAATGCAAATAACCCAGGAGGAGGTCACACTTAATGCCATCAATTACAACTTGAGTTAACAATTAACTCTTCAGGAGAGACATCCAGTTTGCAGAACTTTTGAGCAGACCTCAGAAATCAACTACCAACTCCCTCACTCAGCTAATGGGTCCCAACAAATGAAGAAACTCAGGGGTGGGAGGACAAAAAAAGACAGCATTTTCCAGGGCAACAGAGCCAGCAGCAGGAGGCTCAGTGGAGAAGCCAGCCCCTGACTCTCACTGCAGACCTCCAAGGCCCCCTTTTCCTTCGGGCATAATCAAAGGCTTCCAAAGCAACATGAGAGCAACTCCTGTCCAGAAAGGCTCCCTGTCCCGGCTGCAGACACCTTGCACACCATCCCTGTAGCTCTGGGGGTTATTCCAGAACTTGCTTGAAGTCCACTCACCACTGGGTCTCTAGGCTCAGGCCTCTGCCATGGTCCCTCTCCAGGCCCGCCCTCAAAGGCTTCCCCAGGGCTCCCTCCTTATCCCACCCTCTGCCTCCCCTTGGTCTTGCCTTCCAGCTCTCCCCTCACCTACCGTATGCAGCCACACCCAGCCCTGCCTGAGTGCTTTGCACAAGCCCAGCTTCAAAGTACGAGGATTAGACAGCTATTGTGATAAACACATCCCACGTAGCACCTAGGATGTGCCCAACTGGGTAGTAGGATAGAAGAAAAAAAAAAAATCAAAGGAGCATCTAGAAAACAAGGAAGGGAGCGATGCATGTTAGTGGGGCAGACCCTTAGCCAGGCCCTTTTGGCAGAACAGCCCCTTTGGAAGTGTCTAGAATCCAAGATTGCTTCATCAGGCATCCTCTCCTCCAAATCCCTCACAGTGGCTCTCTGGTGAGGGCGTGGAGCCAGTCAGCCTGAAGGCCGAGCCTCCAGCTGTCACGAGCCACTGGGAAGCACAAAACCCCAATAAGCCCCTCACTGAGGATGATGCTTTGGTTTTTCATTATCACTTTGTTGTTGTTGTTGTTGCAGTTGCAGTTTGGCTGGGGCTGGGCTCAAACTCGCCACCCTCAGTATGTGGGGCTGGTGCCCTACCCACTGAGCCACAGGCACCACCCTTCATTATCACTTTAAATAGTCACTTAGGAAAAGTTGAAGAACATGGAAGGTAAATCTTTTTTTTTTTTTTTTTTTGGCAGTTTTTGGCTGGGGCCAAGTTTGAACCGTTGGGGCCGGTGCCCTACGCACGCCTTTGAGCCACAGGCGCCACCCCATGCAAGGTAAATCTTGAAGTGTCTACAAGAGCGTAAGCCAACACTACCTGCTTTAAATGAACTAGCGCTTACCCATTGCAATCACGGGCCTAACCGATCTATATTAATTATCGCCTCTCCTGCAAGTCAGTGCATTTCAAGGGGCATCGAGGCAGAGCCCTGTAGTTGCAGGTAAAAACTTTCTTTTCACAATTAATGAAATCCGAGTCTGGTCATTGACCCCCAGCCCTAGGACTCAAGCAAGTGTCTCATCAACAGATCTCTTCGCCACCTATCCACCCTCCAACCGCCTTATCCGGGGCCCACGGAGTGGGAATGTGTGGGGATTTCAGGAAAACTTCCCGGCAGAGCCTCTCACGCGTGGTTCTCAGGAATATCCTCTTCCCTGACTGAGGCCTTCGCCCCTCCCCCGCCTCCACCTACTTCCCACACTTCTGAAACACACCCCAGTCTGCATGTTGCTGTCTCCCAATCCTGTTGCTTTATCAATAGATTCTGTCTCATAAAAATTTGCAGAACCCAGTTTTTCTTGTGTATCTTCTAGGAATCAGGGGACATACGGTCATCCCTCGGTATCCACAGGGGATTAGGTCAGGACACCCCTATACCTAAATTTGCAGTGTTCAAGTGACTTTGCACATCCCACCCACAACATCCTCCTATAACCTTTTTGTCTCTTTTTTCTTTTTTTAGACAGAGTCTCACTCTGTCACCCTGAGTGCCATGGCATCATCATAGCTCACAGCAACCTCAAACTCTTGGGCTCCAGAGATCCTCTTGCCTCAGCTCCCAAATAGCTGAGACTGCAGGTGCTCACCATCATGTCCAGCTAGTTTTTCTATTTTTGGTAGAGATGGGGTATCACTCTTGCCCAAGCTGATCTAGAACTCCTGAGCTCAAGCAATCCACCTGCCTTGGCCTCCCACAGTGTTAGGATTACAGGTGTGAGTCACTGTATATGAGTCACCTTCATATACTTTAAATCGTCTCTAGATTATGTATAATTCCTAATGTAAACGCTCTGTAAAAAGTTGTTATGCTATATTTTTTAATTATTTTTATTGTTACACAGCTATCTTTTTTTTTTTTAATACTTTTCATCCTCAGCAGATGGAGAACCCATGGATAGGGAGGGGAGACTATTCTGGAGGGAGAGAACAATTTATGATGTATTTTTACCACTTGAGCAGTTCAGGCAAAGGTAGGGCCATCTCTTATCTGGATGTCACCACAGGAATTATAAAGAACCCTAGTAGCTGCCTTCTCCAAGGTGGAAGCTACACAGTTTGAGTGGGATTGATCCCAGGCCCAGCTCCATGAGGGGAGGAGGTCTAAGCCAGAGGTCCTCATACTTTTTAAACAGGGGGCCCGTTCACTGTCCCTCAGACCATTGGAGGGCCAGACTGCAGGCCCCAGGACGAGTTGGCTGCTAAGCAGGACAGGCAGAGGTGGTAAAACACCCGCGGGCCGGATAAATGTCCTAGGCAGCCGCGTGTGGCCAATGGGCCATAGTTTGAGGATGCCTGGCTGTAAACCATGGTTCAACAGTGATCATACCCTCATTCTCGTGAATCATAAGTTGGTTCAGAAATGAGCATTTGGCCTAAGTTAGCCCAATCACAGTGAAGTCTAGAATTTAGGTTCTATGGTTCGGAAGAAGAAATAGCCCCTCTCTGCTGCTGGACACGAATGAGAAAGTATGAATTGCCCTGTCCTTGTTCCTGGCAACCGTCTGGAGACCACATAGGGAGCCAACCTTAGTCTGTAGCTAATGCCATGGAAAACAGAGGGAAGAGAAGATACAACATCCAGTCTTCGATGTCATCCTGAACTTCAGGATCAAACTTTGCTAAGGTGTCAGGTCTGTCTCTAGACTTACCAGTGACACAAAAACTCTTGTTATCTTTTAAACTATTCTGACTTGGATTTTCTGCAGCTTCCAGCCCAAAGCATCTTGACCAATATAGAATTTCATGAATCTAGTCAGGCATTTTCAATAGTCATAGGTGACATCTAAAAATGCCACAAATTCTGCAATTCAAAACAGGGCAGGTGAAGCCTGAGGGGTAAATATACCTGCACCCTAAAATGCTTCCCTCTCAGCGATTCAGCGTTGTTCTTACTAACAGCCTCTCTTGCATGGAAATAAATGGCCTCAGAGCTTCCCAAATTGTTGCTATTTCCAACAGAGCGAGTTGAGTATATTCTATTTTTCTCAGCCACTACATATAGCTAAGGTTTGAGTTCTGGCAGGATGCCACAGCTCACCCTGACCTGAAGGCATATTGTAAAATGTACAAGGATTCTCTTCCCCCCTCTTCTCCCAGCTCTCTACCCACGCCCCAATTCTCCCATCCCTGTGGGCCTTCAAAGGGTTAAACTGTAGAGAAGGGCTTTTGAGACCAGCTGGAAACAAAGGGTTGCCCCAGGCTGACAGCAACCAATAAAAGGTCAAGAGGTTGAGAGAATCATTTTCCATGGGAATAATTTTCTAAGGGAAATGGTAAAGTTATTTAAGTCACCAGGTGGGACGCATAAAGGGCAATCTTTTCTGGTTCCCAAGAAATGGAGCACATTTGACCTCACAGATTTTGCCTATCTGTAATTTATATAATGAACCCAAAACCTTGATAATGTTAAATTACTTTTTATGTATTTTTTTAAATAAATACACATATCTGCCATTATCAGTTTGGGGTTTTGTTTGTTTGTTTGTCGTGAAATAATATCACCTCTTTGGAAATAAACATGGCAGAAGGGCAAGAGGAAAATAAAACGTTCTTACCCTTGAACCTCGTCAACCCACTCTTGGGAATGAGGCCCAAAGAAATACGTTCAACAGGGGAAATGAGCTTCGTGAGCAAAGATGTTCATTGCAATATTATTTATGATAGAGAAAAAACCCCTAATGGTTCAGCAAAAGGGGGCAGGTTAGTAAATTATTGCACATCAGTGTAAGAAAATACCATGGACCATTAAAAATGCAAAGTAACAACATGGAAAATGTCAGCTTAAAAAGCAGACATAAAACAATTGGCACAGCTCATTGTCACCAGGTGACTGTGTCATTGGTAAATAAAGACTGGAAAGTGTGGCAATGACGATGAACGTTAAACGGAGCCAGTAGAAAAATGAGCAATCCTCTTCTTTTTCTCAATTTTAGGCAAAATAAATTTATTTTCTCTGATTAAAAATGCAATTTTATTAGGGAAATGAAAATGCTCATAAATGGTGGTACAATTTGTACACCTCTATGAATTCACTAAGCACCAGTAAATTGTGCATTCAGTGGTGAATTGTATGTCAATAAAGCTGTCAGAAAACATGTAATTTTGTTTGTTAAAAATGGGAACCACTTGCAATGAAGAAGGAAAAAGATATTTGTTTCCAATTTAAGGCATAGTGCCCTTCAACAGCTGGATTATACAGGGCTTTTAAATGAATTCTCAACACAATTTATTACATTGGTGACAAATACCACCTTGGGCCCTGTTTCCATCAGAGCACACACAGTGCACTTAAGGGGACAGGAGCCTGCCTGGGCATTAATGGGGGGAAAGTCCTAAAATTAGACAGATGGAACTGAAATGGCAAATCAGCGACTTAATCACAGCGTTGTTCTGGGCAGCGGACATTCCCCCTGTGCCTCTGTCTCTTCCTCTATAAAACAGAAAATTAAAATGCATAATGCACGTAAAACCTCTGAGGCATAGGAGATACTCAGTGTCCGCTATATTTTTATTATAAAATAGATGAGGGATGGGGAAATTCCCACCCAACAGGTACGCTGCATGGGTACTCTGAACACTTCCTAGGCGAAGGGCACACCTGTAACTTAGACTTAAAAAATACAAAAGCAAACTATGTAATCAAAATGCAGATATACCATAATGTCCTGTAAATACATAATAAGTAACACAAAGAAAAATAGAGATGTAATTGAACCAAACTTTTTAATTATTTCATATTTTGTTCAGGGAAAGGAGTCCCCCATGATGAGCCATGATCAGCACGCTTCCTGGCCTCGGAGCTGTCTGTCTGAGATACACCCTAAAGAGGATGAATAGTGTTTTCTAGGAGGCTGACCACAGGTCCTTATCTCCAAAAGCCTGACCCAGAAGCAACCACATTTGTCCAGATGGTCCATCCCATATCACCCAAGCCTGGAGGGCTCCTGAATTGTTGTGTTCAGTAGAATGAAGTTAGCCAGCCCCACTTTCCTGCAGCCATGTGAACTCCAGTTGGAGATTTTCACTCATGATGAAACTCTCTTCCTCCTAAAGTGAAAATCTCGTAGAATAATGACAATCACCACAGCACTGGGATTGGAACCACCAAGAGCTGAATATTGTCTCGAGCCCCATACAGCCTTCACTCAAATTACTTACTCTCTCTGAGACGTGGTTTTCTCCATTGGAAAACAGGGCCTATGAGACCCAACTCCTGTTATAGAAAGAATTTAATGAGAAGAAATAGAAACGTTATCTGGCACATGGTAGATGCCCAGTAAATGGTAATATTATCCCGCTTTCCAGGTTGCACTGTAATTGATGGGCATCGCCTCCGCAAAGATGGACTCATTCTCTTTCTCCTGCTCCCCAGCCCCACTCCCTCCCACTGATCTCTTCTCATTCCCAAACCAGCAAGTCACAGAGCCAAAGCCTCCAAACGTCAGTCAGCACCGACTCAGCCCACAGCATATGGCCCCGAACAAACTCCCCATGATCTCACCCTGTTGGACTGTTATTTTTACAGACTGGTATTAAGAAACATAAACCAGGAATTTTTTTATACGCTGTCACGCTGGGTACTCTCAGGCCTGCAGTGCAGATGGAGCGTTCCTAGAATTTTACGGCACAGCACATGGGCGCCCCTGCGCTTCTTCAGCCCAGCAGGCCCTCCAGGGCTGGGAGAGAAGCAGCAGAGGGCTCCTCTCTGCATTCCACATCCTCGCCTCCTCGCTTGCCAGCCAGGCTTTCTCTTGGGCAGACTTTGCTCTGGGAGAAAGAGCAGGCACTTCTGTGGCAAGCGACCCTGGGCGCCCACCCAGTGAGAGTCACAGGTGGGGCAGCACATGGCCCACGATGCCGCCTGCATGTCTCTGACCAGCAGTCCCCTTCCTCTGTGGCCAGGAGCAACAAGTGTGGCATGGACAAGGGCTGGGGAGGCACGTGTTCCCATCCCCCAACTTGCCATCAGGGGAAAAACAAGAATTTCACAACATTTGTTCAGGTACTAGGATTGTCAAAACTACAGTAAATTGCCTGTGTCACTTATGAAGCATAAGCCATGGGTTTTTTCTGTATTTGTGTAAAAAGCATGAATACACCCATACATGTGTGTGTGTATATATATATATTATGTGTATGTATATGTATATATATTTGCTTTGTGCAATTTCAGTCACCTGTGGTCAACTGCAGTCCAAAAACATTAACTGGAAAATTCCAGAAATAAGCAATTTATAAGTTTTAAATTGTGCACTGTTCTGAGTAGCTGGGTGAAATCTCTTGCTGTCTTGCTCCATTGTACCCAGGATGTAAATCATTACTTTGTCCAGTACTCATATTATATTTACGTGCAATTTTTTTTTTCCCAATAGTAGAAAAGCAAAGAAAAGGTACAAGCACTTTGGTCTCACTCAAAGGCCGTTACAGCAGCACCACATCCCCACTGGTGATCCCTCCCTCTCTCCCTCCCTCGACCTCTCTCTCCCTCTCTCTCTGTCTCTCCCCCCCGCCCCCCCGTTTCTTTCTCAGGTCTCTCTCTCCCCCATCTCTCAGTTTCCCTCTGAGCATTCATGGAGTTTTCTTAGCTTATTACATGCATTTCTGACTCTCAGTGGCCCAGTAATTTGCTGTCATCAGTTAGGGTTTCTTTCTTGGTAACTGCAATTATTTGAAAACAGTGTCAACATGAAAATCTTTCTTCTTTCTCCCTGGCGACCTCTGGGGGTTTGTCCCTCACAGGCCCTGTCTTGCCTGTCTCCCACTTTTGCTTCTTTCTCTCCTCTATCTGCCTCACCTGTTATCCCACTTGCAATGTCCCTGGAAGAGAAAGGACAGGGTGGCCTGTGTCTGTACATGAAGAACCACCACTGTGCCATCACACAGTCAGTGGGTCCAGGGCCCAGAGCAGCAGACGTGTTAACCAACCCTCCACATAGTGTGGTGATAGCACGTGTATGCCAGAAATGCATCCACCATGGTGGCCCGAAGAGGGGACACACAGATGCCTCTCTGCTATTTCCCCTCTCCCTCACTCAGACCACACAGCAGAACTTCAAAAAAAATTCAAGGGCTTGTCACCATCCTCAGAATCTAAGGCCTCAGACCTCCTAAAAGAGAAGAACAAATGTTCACAACTCCTTTTGGCATTCCAAAAATGCTCATAAAACCCAAGTACTGGGCCATATGATGGCTTAATTGTCACATTTCTCTGCTTTGGCCCCTCACGGTATTGACACAATCTGGGATCAATGGCAAACCAGAGATTAGAGCCCTAAAAAAGACAAATATATCATGTATTAGAGCAAAAATAAGGAAAACAATGACAACGTAGCAAGCTAGGATATTTAGTGGACAGAAGTCATTCTAAACACAAGACCAGGAGGCAAAGAATCTTGAGAAAAAATGGTCCTTGATAGAGAAATAGTCAACCTCAAAACCCATTCCAAAAGAAAGACCCCTTGGTAGCTGTCTCGGTCAAGACTATTGCAAACTGAGCCTGAAGTGAAAGTCAACAGCTGCCATTCTCCTGGAACTCTTCTGCGGCTTCCCACGAGATGGTACAGAGCGGACACCTTCGCAATTCACAGTCCCAACATTGGCAAATAGAAGAGTGACCACTGTCACCTCTTGACTCAAATGATGAGTCCATTGATGGACGCTGAGGTTATATTACCTCAAAGTGGCTCTGAAATGAAAAACACAGGGAAATAGAGAGTCTGGATCAGCAGGTAGCATCAGACGACACAAATGTAGCTGAAAAGGTTATACTCTCTAGAACATGCTTGGAGTCTGGAAATGCCTTTCTTCTGCCTGCCTGTCTTCCAAAAGACTCCTGAAGTCTCACCTCCTCTGAAAACCCCAGATTAATGATGATGAAGGCAAGTGATTGTTTTTCTCTCTCTCTCTCTCTCTTTTTTTTTTCTGAGTCACACTCTCACTCTGTCACCCTGGGTAGAGTGTGGCATCATAGCCATCATAGCTCACAGCAACCTCAAACTCTTGGGCTTGAGCAATACTCTTGCCTCAGCCTCCCAAGTAGCTGGGACTATAGGTGTGTGTGATTTCACCCAGCTAGTTTTTCTATTTTTTAGTAGAGATGGGGGTCTTGCTCTTGCTCAGGCCAGTCTCGATCCCCTGAGCTCAATGGATCCACCTGCCTCGGCCTCCTGAAATGTTAGGATTACAGGCATGAGCCACCATGCCTGGCCCACAAGTGGTTATCTTGTACCTATCACTTCCCAAAGACCACAAAGCTCTGCCTATAAATTATGTGCATGTCAATAACAACATGCCATATTTAATTATTTTTCTGCCCAAGTCTGGTGTACCAGGACCCCCACCTGGCCCAACTATTTTAGGGAGACTTGAGAAATATATTACATAAGCTCCCCATGATCAACCATGTCCTTACCTCTTCAGGAATGTCCAAGGGGGCCCACCACTGCCCACAGACTGCCTTCCACGGACCTTGTCCTATACCCACTGACCACAGATGGGCCACTCCTACCAGTACTATTGCTTCCCTGGGAACCCATCCCTGCGGTGACCACCAGGCAAACCAGTCATCACTGGTAGAGTCATCTCTGTTGGACATCTTCACCTGGTTGGCAAATTAACAGAATTCCCTTTTTGTGTGAAATGCTGCTGTCTCTTATGAACCACCCCTGCCAGGCAATCTTCTTTTCTTTACTTTGTTTAGACTTAAGGAATCTTTGTTTCTCGGGTAAGGCATAGTGAGATAGTACATTTTCTAAGACACCCCCTCCCCAGTACACAGAAATGAAAATAGTTCTAACTTGAAATCATCTGGGCCTTTATAATACCACGCAGTCACGCAGTATTGTTTCAGAAAACAACTTCGCCTGTATCACTAGAGGGGTAAAGTACCGACAAAATTGCTAAATTGCTCTTGTTGTTGTTTGTTAGGGTGGGGACCTGGCCACGTCCTGTGTGGTTCTTCTAAGCAAGAGCCACATATAATGCCATGTACCAGCCAGCCCTGAGAATGGCCGTTCAGGTAGGAGATTGTCCTTATCATCACTCACCTCACCCCAGCAGGCTGGGTAAGGGCTTCCCCTTTGAAGTCAGTGACACAATTTCCCCCATTCCCCCAGCATTGCCTGTTCCTCTGTTTTATTCCCTTTGAGGGACCCTCACTTCTGAGAGCAGGGGTTTTATTCATCTCTCTCCCCTTCTCCCCCTAGTTCTTCTCACAGTACTCGGCATGTAGCAGGCCCTCTAAGTATGTGATAAAAAGTAAGTTAATCAAGTAATCGATTCGTTAATGGAAATAACATTACTGCATTTGTTTCTAATGACATAGCAAAGTCTCTTGATTTCCTGAGCCAGATCCGCATTCAGATTTACCTGTGTCAGCTTCTGCGGGTCCTTCCTTTGCTACTGAAATGGGTGGCCCAAGCATCCCGTATTGAAAGCTCTCAGAGAAAATGACACACAAAGGCCTTCGGATTGCAGAGTGTTTTATGCTCATGTACTTAAACGCTAGAGCTCAAGATAACTCCCCAAAGTGAGATGCCAACTCTTTTCTCTCTGGCTGTACAGGAAAGCCCGGGTGCATGCCAGCCTACCTCAGAGGCCATTCGCACCGTGCTAGTTCCCGACTCCACCCAAGGCAGCTGTCTTCAGAGAGCCTGGACATGTGAGGGATGATGCTCTCGGGCTTCTGACCTGCAGATGGGGAGGGGCGGGGTGTTTGTGGTCACCAACACAGGCCTTTGTCATGAAGACACACAGCTAACTGACGGTAGGGAGAGACGCAAGGTGGGAGACAGGGAAAAGGAAGGACGTGCAGGAAGGGAACAAGGCACAGAGGGAAGACCCTGCAGCCTCGAGGGGAGCCCCCAGGGAGCGCTGAGAACCAGGCCCAGCATGTCATCGGCTGACTAGCATTCAGAGAGAACTCCAGCCTAAGAGCGTTTCATCCAAAATGTGTTATCATTAGAATCTTAGATTCAGGCTCGGTGCCTGTGGCTCAAGCGGCTAAGGCGCCAGCCACATACACCTAAGGTGGCGGGTTCAAATCCCCAGCCCGGGCCCGCCAAACAACAATGATGGCTGCAACCAAAAAAAAAAAAAAAAATGGCCAGGCGTTGTGGCGGGCACCTGTGGTCCCAGCTACTTGGGAGGCTGAGGCAGGAGACGCGCTTGAGCCCAGGAGTTGGAGGTTGCTGTGAGCATGGTGCCATGGCACTCTACCCAGGGGGACAGCTTGAGGCTCCGTCTCAAAAAAAAAAAAAAGAATCTTAGATTCAAAAAGAATTTAGAGCAACACTTCTCAGGAGATTCACCTGCTGAAGGTTATAATAACGCAAATTCCTGGCCCCACCTCACACCTTCACAGGTCTTGATTCTGTACAGCTCTGGGGTCCAGAGTGAATATATCACCAACAAATTCCCAACGTGATTGCTGGAATAATCAGATTTGGAAACCTTAGCGTCTGCCCAGCCACCTGTGCACACAGGCATTCCAGGCCTGCTGACCCCACCTGGACACGTCTAAGAGCAGGACGCGCAGGACTTTTGAGCTAACTCTGATTGTTCTCACACAGTGCACATACCTGCCTCAGAAACTGAGCTTTACCAATTTAGAAAAAAGGACAAGGCAAGAAAGTGAAGATGTGTAGCCCTTGGACCTTAAGAGAAAAAACATAATTAGAAAATCAATCTGATGCTGCCACACTCCCCTAACATCCTTTATTCTCTCTGTGAAGAGGCCCAACACCTAGGACCGTGAACTCCACTAGGATCCTATGCACTAGGGCGAGCTCTGCGTTCGTATTTCTGTATTTCTGATAATGAGCATAGTCTTCACAGATGAGCTAAACAAGCCCACCATCCAGAAAACCCCCCTTACTGGATCAACTGGGAAAGAAGGAAAGAGTTGCTATTTCTTGCCAGTTCTTACCAGAAAAAGACAGCTTCTATCTGGGGGAGACAAATGCCTGCCATGCCTACACATGCTATGGAAACACTTTATACAACTAACGACCAGACAGAGGTTCTTGTCCTGAATTAACAGTTTTTTTCAAAAGCTGGGCTGGGGTGTCTGCTCTTTGGAACCCTGGGAAATCTTTGCACTCACTAATTTGACAGCTCCAATGGTGTCCGGGGTTTTGTTGTTGTTGTTGTTTGTTTGTTTGTTTGAGACAGAGTCTTACTCTATCACTTCCACTAGAGTATTGTGACATCACAGCTCACAACAACCTCAAGTTCCTGAGCTCAAGTGATCCTCCTGCCTCAGACTCTTGAGTAGCTAGGACAACAGGCATGCGTCATAATGCCTGGCTAATTTTTCTTTTTTAGAAGAGATAGGGCCTCACTCTTGCTCAGCCTGCTCTTGAATTCCTGGGCTCAAGCAATACCCCCACCCCACTGGCTTCCCAGAGTGCTAGGATTGCAGGCATGAGCCACCATGCCTGGCCTGGACTGTCTGTTTTGAACAAAGCTTGGAAATCTTTTCAAGTCTCTGGACTCCTTAAGCAGAGGCTCTCGAGCCCCACCACCCATAACCCCAACTGCCCACAGGTTATGTACAGCTGGGTTAGCCAGGAACCCCAGTACACTGTCCTGGTTTCAGGTCTGAAGATTGTCCTGTCATTCAGGAATGGGGTGTGGAGGCACAAGACAAGGCTCAGGCTACACGTCAGTTCACGCCATGAAAAGCGATTAATGGGGAACCGGAAGAGCCCCTGGTTGAGTCTTGGAACAGAGTAAATATACAAAGCAAAACGCTCATGGGGAGTTCTATGTATCATAAAACAATCCAAAGGCACAGAGTGGATTGTCTCAGCCAGCAAACCTCCTTCCCTGGAGCAAAATCCCAGCCTGCAGCACCATGAGTATGGAGAGGGTAGAAACTCGAACAGCCTTCAGGATTCTGTTCATCCTGGCAGCCATCGGAGCAATTGCTAGTGACAATGCACAGGCAGCCCTAGGTCTGGAGGGAAAAGTAAAGAGAGGGCGAGAGCCCCTGGCATCAGCGCCAAGTGGAACGCAAGGTTAGCACTTAGAATGAGCTTCCCTGGGACTCACCGCGCACTCAGAGTCAAGTGCCAGCCCGGCCACAGAGAGCCTCCCAGAAGTCAAACCAAACAGACAGGCACAAGGAATCCAGAGAACCGACTCCCTGGAGCATCAGTTAGGTACCAGGCCCAGCTTAACCTGACTTAATTTCCACCAGCTATAGCAGGTAGTGTTTCCCCATTTTACAAATGAAAAAGACAAGGATAAAGGAACATGCATAAGGGGGTGAGGCCAGTAAAAGAGAGGCTGGATGTTAAGAATACACATCCCTCTAAATCCAGAGGGCATTTACCGCTTCCAGCCTGCTCAGTCACATCTGAGCGTGTCCCCTCTCTATCCTGCTGGGAGGACCACCAGGCGGTCTTTCTAAATCCCATCCCACACCCAATGCAAGGTCCCCCCAATCTAGAAGGAAAATCGCTGTTAATATACTATTGTTAACCAGTAATTGCTTTCCTTTTGGGCTTCACCTTTTCTAAAGCCATGGGCAATTTCTCCCAGCCCCTACCTTCTTAAACCTTTTGTTTAAGTCCTTAAAAGACACAGCTTTCCCAAGAAATAATTAAGGCTTTCATGCCCCACACTTTTAACAAATATATTTTGACCTCATTTCATCCCTTTTGGAAAGGAGCAGGTTTTCTGGCACCTTAAAGGGATTTTCATTCAATTATCCTCCAGAATCCTCTTTTTCTCTTTCAGCACAAAAAGCTTCCCATTTGCCTCCAAAGGTGAAATTAGGTGCTTGCCCATTCAGCATCAGACAGGGTTTTAAATTGGATGAAATAATAATGCTTCTTTGAATTTCAGGGCAGCCTTCACAGAAGTAAATTAGAATCTGCCCTAAGAAGCAGTGCCATCATTCAGGGCCCTTTCATTCTCTCTGCGCTCTAGGGGAAGGGGCAAAGGCAGGGCTGGAATCCCAATTCACACAAACAAACAAAGACTCTTTAAAAAGTTATTCAAGAGTTAGGATAAAGCCAGGGAGACTGTGCCGTCCCTGGTGCTTCTGGGCCATGAGATGGTGCTGGTCTTTATGCTTAAGGACCTGGGCTCTGCCCCTGCTTCATGCCTGGGGGGAAACCTTCCCCAGTGAAGACTGAAGAGCTGTGAGCATTTTCTTTTTAATTAAGCCGAATGAATTCAAACGGAATGAAGATTAAAATCCCACAAAATTCACCAGAAAAAAAAAAAATGAAAAATAAGATTGGAATTCGTTTGACCCGAGCCTTTATCTTTTAATTTAAAACAGACAACTTCTCCCCAGACACGGCAACTGAAGATGAACAGTCTCATTATTTTCCTCATAAAGCATCTAATTGCCTCTGCACCGTGGAGGACCACCTCAGCATACACACCCGCAACACGCGCACACAGAAATCCTGGAGAAACCTGACCGACTGACATCCTTTAATCATGGGAGCTAGTTTAGATAAGATGAAAAGAATATCCTCCTCGTGCTTCCTACTCCATGCCTGAAATACCTACCATTCACTGTCAGGCTGAAATGATTCCATTGCTAGAGAAAAGTAAGGAGCAGGTAACAGAGTGAAGCACGTCTGGGGATAATCTGCCAAGTTTATTCCAACAGGGAGGGATTCTCTTGTCTAGTTAACCCAGTGGCACCAGGCAGAGGAAACAGAGTCAGTGACTTGCATGGAAAAGAGTGAGTGGGATGGAAGGTTTGGGAGAGGGGAGGGAAGGAAGCCGGGCAGAGCGCAACGTGCAGGGAGCCGGGAAAGAAAACCAAAAAGCAGAAAGAAGCCAGCAGCTCGGGCAGCTTCTCCTTGCTTCTCAATTCTGCCTCAGGCCAGACTGGGTCTCACTCTATTAAATCTCCCAAACCTGGTACATTTAATGCTCTAAAACCCATCTGCATAAGAGCCTTTTATGTTTTATGAGCATATCTACTCCACTGAGAAATACCCCCGATCTAAATGGGCCTCCCTGTGAGCTTTCTCCCTAGACGTGCACAGCATCCTGACATCCCCCGAGTGCCTGTGCCGTCACATTAATCTTCCACATTGTCTAGAAGGGGGAATGGAAGCATTTAGGATGCAGGTTCTTCTAAAATATACCAGTTTAAAAAAATAATAATAATAAAATAAAATAAAATATACCAGTTTATCTAGACCCACCAGGCCGTCTCTGCCAGGAAAAGGAAAGGATTCATCTCACTGCCCACGCCTTACAGAGGGAGAGCAGCTTCCCTGGACTCAGGCCCTGTGAGTGCCAGCCCCTGAGACTTGCTTTGGTAAAGACACAAAGTCTTTCAGCTCTCACCTTCCCCAGTTGTTCTCAGAAGGTTAAACACAGATTGCCAGACCCGCGTGTTCCAGAGTTTCTGATTCGGTAGCTCTGGGTGGGACCTGGAACTTAAAGGCAATGCCAGTGAGGCGGGTTCAGAGAGCCTCTTTAAGAACTATAGATTTCCTCCCCAGTAATTGGTCTGGCCGGCGCAGCCAGATTTCCTCATGAATCAGCAATCTTCACCCTGTGTTTTTTTCTTTCTTTTCTGTGCCTGCTGGCCAGGTAAAGATTGTTACAAAGTAAAGAGTCATGGCAAGAAAATAATCAGAAATCCAACCTCCGGCAAAGAAAAATGATTAAAAGTGAAGTGTAAAGTTCATAGTACATTTTTTTCTTTAAAAAGCCCAAAACTGAAAATAAGCCAAATGTCCATCAGTGGGTGAAGGTTAAATAAACTCTGTGGCGTCCTTACAATGAAATACTACTCAGCAATAAAAAGGGAATGAATCTCTGATGTGTGCAAGGCCGTGGATGCAGGTGCAGGCATTGTGCTAGAAGGAAGTGCATTTCAAAAGGTTACATACATATATTGTATTGTATGCTTCCCTGTACAGAATATTCTCAAAACGATGAAATTGTAGTGATGAAGAATGGATTTAGTT
The DNA here is from genome assembly GCF_000181295.1 of Otolemur garnettii. Classification (NCBI taxonomy): domain Eukaryota; kingdom Metazoa; phylum Chordata; class Mammalia; order Primates; family Galagidae; genus Otolemur; species Otolemur garnettii. The sequence goes on from NW_003852424.1 coordinate 7,744,452, forward strand.
GAGAATTAAAGTTGGGGGGAGGCTTTGACTATAAAGGGATCAGCCCAAAGGTTTTTAGGACTGATCAAACAGTTCTTCATCCTGATTACGGCAGCAGTTATACAAATGTGATATTTAAAAAAAGAGTGCATGTAAAAACTAGGAAAATGGGAATAAGACCTGTAGTTAGCAGCGTGACACCACATTCCTTCCTGTTCTAATCATTGTGTTAGATTAAACATTATGCAAACTGGGTGAAGGGCACACGGAAGCTCTCTGTACCATTTTGGCAACTTTTATGTGTATCTATCCTTATTTCAGAAGGAAATTTTGTTGTTGTTGTTTTGGCCAGGGCCAGGTTTGAACCCGCCACTTTCGGTACATTGCACCAGCGCCCTACTCCCTAAGCCACAGGCACTGACCTCAAAAGGAAATTTTTTATTAAAAATAAAAACAGGCTGGCATTCTATCTTCGGGTAGCTGAGCAATTCTCTCCCTCCTCTGCTCTACCCTCACCTTCCCTTCTCTCACTCCCTGTCCTCTTCTCCCTTCTCTTTTTCTCATCTCTTCCCCCCACTCTCTTTCCTCTCTCTAAAATAAACTGATACTTTAACATCCTAAAAAAGAATAAAAATAAAAATACCTGGGGAAAGGGTGTTGTGGCATCTATTTGTACGAATTCTAAATAAACCCAGGAGGCAGCAGTTTGCAGTGGGAATATTTAATGAGCCAAGAGAACAGATTATGGTCATAAATCTGTTACTAACACTGCATAGATCGGGGAAAGTTTAACCGTGCTGAACTTCAGTTTTCTCATCTGTAAAATGGGAAGAGGAACCAGACCATGGGACTTTTCTAACATTTCTAGTTCTTAGAGTAAAATCCTAGGCTTCAAAACCCCTGTGTTTTCAATTATGCAAACCTGCTACATCTGGAAAAAAGTATCTCCTGAACAACTTCCTCATGGATTCCTGTTGGCCTCTGATCGTGACAACTCTGCAAGAATGCCCTCCTTGCAGAGGAGTTCCCAGCCGTGGTCAAGAAAGTGGCCTTGACTCTGCTCGTCCAACCTGTAGAGTTTCCCAGCCCTCATTTGTCTCTATTATTCCTACCACCCAGACCTACCCTAAGCCCTGGGAGGAGCTCTAAGCAGGAAACCACTGTGTATGGGGGAGGCGCAAGCCAGGCCTTAGCAGTCATTCAATAAAGTTCATGACGAAAGGACTCCAGAGAAGCACATCTGTCTCATGGACCAGAGAGGCCCTCGTGAGGAAGCCAAGTTTGCAAGCAGCAGGCATGCAGGCAGGCGCCCCAGCTCTTAGTAGAAGCAATGCCTTAGAACCATACAAAGAGTGCTGTTGGCCACTGTACGGCAATGTCTGCACAGTAAGGAACAAATGCTAGCAAACATACCTATGGAGTTTGTTAATGCCTTAATCATCAAAACAGCCATGTAGGCTTGCTTGTATTAGGATATTTTCAGCCAGAAGGAACAACATAATTACACACCCCAAAAAAATAAAAAATAAGGATATTTATGGACTCAATTAACTGTAAGTCAAAAGGTGAACACGTTTTTGCGTTGGTGGCCTTAGAAATGTTCTAATGTGGTTGCCACTAACCACATGTGGCTAATCAACACTTGAAATGTGGCTAATGAGAATGGAGATACGCTTTAAGTACACAATTCTTACTAAGCTTCAGAAACGCTGTGCAAAAAAGTGAATGTAAATACCTCAATAATTTTATATTGTAGCTTAAATTATATCCTGAATAATCAGATCATATGAAATGCATTGTTTGACTTAATTTCTCCTGCTTTTTTAATTTTTTTTTTTTTGATGTGGCTACAAAAAAATGTTTAAAGACCAGGCACAATGCCTCATACCTGTAATCCCAGCACTCTGGGAGGCCAAGGTGGGCTGATCACCTGAGTTCATGAGTTCCAGACCAGTCCAAGCTAGAGTGAGACCCCATCTCTAAAAATAGCCAGGCACTGTGCTAGGCGCCTGTAGTCCCAGCTACTCAGAAGGCTGAGGGAAGAGAATCGTTTGAGCCCAAGGGTTTGAAGCCAGGACACTCTACTGGGGGCGACAGAGAGAAAGTCTGTCTCAAAAAAAAAATTTTTTAATTTATATACATGGCTCACATTGTATTTCTACTGCACTACTTTAGAGCAACTTTGTGCCCCAGGAGATATTTGGCAATGTCTGGAGACATTTTTGTCTGGCATGAGCTAGGTGGGAGACCTACTGTCATCTTTTGGATAAAGGCTAGGGATGACCCCCCCCCAAAGAATCATCTGGCCCAAACTGCCAATTTTTGACAAGTCCTAATACAGAGGATTCTCCTCTTTGCTGCCAGGGGTGTCCAACCTTTTTTCTTTTCTGCAGCACCCTGGAAGAAGAAGGTGGATTTGGGGGCCACACAGTAAATACACAAATACTATGGAAAGCTGATGAGCAAAAGGAAAGGTCTATAGATACTTTTGGGGATATCCAACACCGCAGATAAGCAAAATAGTCCTTGAGTAATCTGACTGCAGGCTGCAAGTTGGATGTCCCTGAGGGTATACGCTACTGACTTCTTTTTAAGCAGGGGTTCTCAAACTTTTTAAATGGGGGGCCAGTTCACTGTCCCTCAGACCACTGGAGGGCCAGACTGTGGGCCCTGGGACGAGTTAGCTGCTAAGCAGGACAGGCAGCGGTGGCAAAAACACCTGGCGGGCTGGATAAATGTCCTCGGTGGGCCGCATGTGGCCCGCGGGCCGTAGTTTGAGGGTGCCTGTTTTTAAGGCTAGTTCCCATCATGGTGTAAAGATGGCTGCCTATATGAAATGTTATCTTTTTCATTTTGGTCTAAGGAAGGACAGACTGGCTTTCCCTTGCTTTCTCTTAAGACCACAGAAGAACTTTCATGCTTAGAGTGAGTCTAAATGTCAGAGATTTATTTCCGTGATCTACAGATAAAGTATTGTTTTCATTAACAAACTGCATAATAGAAGGGATACTTCTGTTATTATTCTCTATGCTATATTTGGTACTAAAAGCTAATTATTCCAGAGTAGTGGCTACCCCCAAGAAACATGCAGATCTTGTATACTTTCTTCAACAGACTGCTTCAGATAATACTTAATATTTTCCATTATCATTTTTTTTTTAAAGACAGTCTCATTCTGTCACCCTGGGTGGAGTGATAAGGAATCATAGCTCACAGCAACCTCAAACTCTTAGTCTCAAGTGATCCTCTTGCCTCAGCCCTCCCAGTGGCTAGGACTACAGTCCGCCTCCACGACACCCGGATAGTTTTTCTATTTTTAGTAGTCATGGAGTCTCACTCGTGCTCAGGCTGTTCTTGAATCCCTAAGCTTAAGTGATCTTCCTGCCTTGCCTTGAAGAGTGCTAGGATTACAGGTGCGAGCCACCGAGTGTGGTCTATTTTCCATTATCAAAGAAAGACGTGTTATTTTCCAACATTCCACTGGCAAAACTGAGTGTTCTTATTAACCAATGTTTCAGCAATTAGTTTTACTTCTCCCCAAACCTAGTATCCAAATATCTGCTTGATTACCATACCAAATAATAATTCTCATATCTTTTTTCAGATGAATTCAACACACCATATATGGCATTTTTAATTAAACTGATTTTCAGAAACTGCAACAGAAAGTGATGCAGAGAACAGAAGGGAGGAAGGACAGCAGGGTTTAAACAGACAGAGAAATTCTCCAGTTTTAACCACGTTAGTGCCTAGAAAACAACATCGCTACAAATAAGGGAAGTAATGTAAGGTTTTATTTTATAGAGGAGAAACAAAACCAAAACCAAAAACGTTTGCATTTAATCTTTCCCTTTGCCGAAGAGGAGCCGAGATTTTGAGGACAGAAAGGTGAACGCTCGTTGTCTGGGCGGAGTGATTAGACGCCAGGTAAAACTCCTCATACACGTGTTTGCCTCTGGTACTTCTGCACGCTCATTTTGAAAGCATCCACATTCATCACCTTCTCTTTCTGTGAAGCCATCTCCTTGCTGTGCCGGAGTCTCTCCTCCCTGAAAATGTATTGAGTGTGCTACGTAAGATGGAAAAGAGAAAACTCTTGACCTTAGCTCCTCCCCACAAGCCTCACCCGGGCCCCCAGCTGCCCACCTCTTCATCCTCTCTTACTCAAGCCCATATTTTAAATAAGTCTGGCCGTCCATCCACCCAGCTCTCAGAAACCACACAACTGGAGAATGCCCTGTGGGGAAGTGGACAGACACCCTCCCTCTTTTCACCTGTTCCATCCACATCTCCGAAAGGAAGCTCAAAGGAAAGTATATTTTTTGTTTGGGACAACATTCTCTGCTGTACTTGTGATGGCTTAGCTGTAAAAATGTCATCCTCCCCCACTTACCATGACTGTGTTTGGCCCAGTTGGGGTGGAGGAGAGAGGCTCTGCCACATCCTACAGGCAGTTTCCAAGTGTCACCTGTCAGCAAGCAAGCACCAGGAGAAGCCACAAGCACCACTTAGACATCTCTGTCTGGGTGCCACCAACATCATTTCCATTTACAGGTAAAACTAAGTAACATACTTGGCAGCGGCTTGCATGGAAAGACCCATAAATTTGAGGTTGAGAAAGGTTGTCACTGCCACAGTTGTCAAAGCGATTTTATTTCATGGGTCCCACACAAGGACAGAGAAGGACAAGTCTAAAACTCATTCTGAAAGCATGGTGCCAACTCCTTAAAATGCACATTTGTCTCTGGCAATAGGATACAGATTTTCCAAAGATTGTTAATTGCAATTTTAGAAGACAATAGGAATCAAAAGAATGGACTCGAAGTGCATATGCAATGCTTATAAATCTCAACTCCACTCCTGCTTTCTAAGTGACCTTGGGGAAATTACTCAACATCTCGTCTTGATTCTTTAGCTCTAAGAAAAGGATATCAATGCTTACCTATTCAAATTATTGGGATTATTAAATGAAATCACGTATTTTGAAGTGCTTAGCCAGTGCCAAGCATAAAGTAGCGCTCAATAAACAACAGCTCCTGGTAGTAAATGTTTTAATTTATGTGATGGAAATTGTTATTTTAATCAGCAGAACCCTTTTGAACCCTGGTTCAAATAAATAATAGTAAACGCAGCCTCCATAAAGATCCATGAAACAATTAAGATTCTAACAGAGTAGATTTAGAACTGATTTAAAAGAGAAGACTCTTCTTTGAAAACACACGTTTGAAACATCCTCTCTTCCTTTTAGTTCTACAAACCTCACATCAAAAAGAACTTCAAGGTACGAAACAAAACACATTTGCCTGGCTCGGTTTGTCCTGTTGGCGTTATTCATTTCTCACGTCTGTCTCTGGGTGAGGGGTGTAAATTACTGTGTGCTTATAAGGCCGCAGAGTACGTGCAAATGTCCAATCAACTCTGAGAGAGCATTAATTCAGGAGATTTTTTAGAAACTTTAAATCTGAAGAAATGATAACAGATGACACTGGCATAAATGGAGCCAGATTTTCTCCTTCAGAGACAAATGCGAAAGCAGGGAGTTCCAATATGAAACACAGAGCAATTCTATGTCTGTGCATTAGCTCGAATCTTTCTTCAGGATCTAACTTACTGAAGAAAGCAAAATCCTTCCCTCATAGTCAAGATCTACTGAAGGCAGGTTTTCTCCACCTCAGCACTACGGATGTTGCGATAGAGAATTCTCAGTCCTTCCCATTGCAGCATCCTGGCCTCCACTACCCCACGCATGCCAGCCACACACCCATACACATCCTCCCCGCCACCCCCCGTCAGGACAATCAAAAATCCCCACACACTGTCAAGTGCCTCTTGGCGTGGAGGGAGGAGTCCCCCCAGATGAGAACCGCTAATGTAAAGACGTCAAACATCTTCTCCCTCTGCTTTCTCCATCTTTCTGTAAGTTGCAGAAATAATCAGAGCTACCTTTGTTAACACCTTCTATATGCCAGTTAACATTACCTCATTTAATCTTCCCAACAATTTGCTAACTTGAGTCCATTATGACTAAGATCTCTATGGAGGAACCAAGAGTGGGTGAACGAAGAGAGGAATACAGACCTATGGAAATAGTGACTAAAGTAGGTCAGACGATTATTCTATAAAGCTATATATCAAATCTCGATACTTGTTACTAATTCTTTTTTTTTGAAAGTTAAACAAACATTAAATTTGTTTTAATAACATTAAAACAGTACAAAGGAGTAACATTTATATGCATATGTAAATTAAACAAATTGAATTATGTACCATGGGCCAAACATTTAATGATTGAAGACAATTAAAAAGTGACTCATAAATGAAGCCCAGAGCTGGTAACATAGGTGAAGACAGGATAAGTACTATTTATACAAAACTGCATACTCAACTCTATAGACAGGGATTTTCAAGGGAAATTTTGACTGCATTTGAGTCTTGCATTGATTTTAGAACTCAACCCCGAGCAAGATGATTCAATGTCTAGCACAAAGTGCTTGTCTGTAACAGATAATCTTTGAATCTTTGCTCTTGGAGTGTCCAAGGCCAGATTTCTCTTCTGTAAATTAAGAACACTGAGAGTATCGATGGTTAATTTTGTGTGATGACTTGTTTGGGCTATGGTGGCCAGATATTTGGCCAACTATTATTCTGGATGTTTCTGGATGGGACTAACATTTAAAACACTGGACTTAGGCTCACGCCCACAGCACAGTGTTTAGGGCGCTGGCCACATACACTGAAGCTGGTGGGTTAGAACATGGCCTGGGAACAACAACAAAAAAAAAAAAAAAACATGGCCTGGGCCAGCTAAACAGCAATGACAACTGCAACCAAAAAATAGCCAAGCAAGTTCGGTGCCTGTGGCTCAAGTGGCTAGGGCGCCAGCCACATACACCTAAGGTGGCAGATTCAAATCCAGCCTGGGCACACCAAAACAACGATGGCTGCAACCAAAAAATAGCTGGGTGTTGTGGCAGGCGCCTGTGGTCCCACCTACTTGGGAGGCTGAGGCAGGAGACTTGCTTGAGCCCAGGAGTTGGAGGTTGCTGTGAGCTGTGATGCCACAGCACTCTATCCAGGGGGATAGCTTGAGGCTCTGTCTCAAGAAAAAAAAAAAAAGCAGCCGAGCATTGTGGTGGGCACCTGTAATCCTAGCTCCTTGGGAGGCTGAGGCAAGAGAATCGCTTAAGCCCAAGAGTTTGAGGTTACTGTGAGCTATGATGCCATAGCACTCTACTGAAGGTGACATAGTGAGACTCTGTCTCAAAAAATAATTAATAATAAATAAATAAAACATTGGACTTTGAATAAAGCGTATTATCGTCCATAATGGGGGTGGGCCTCATCCTTGCTAATCATTCAAGGCTTGCCTTTGCTTTAATATCTAGTCACACATTTTCTTTAACACTCAATAGCAGGTCTTCCATATCCTTTATAAAGACTAAGGTTCTACAACTGCAATCTCAGCAAGGTTTTTAGCCAATAAAGATAAAATCCAATCCCCCTTTACTTGTGTAAAATGTGCTGGTTTCCTAAAATACTAGTTTCAGTGCATTTTTATCCCAATCCCAAACAGATGCTTGGGGGGACTTTGTGCATTTAACAAGCAAAGAAAAGAATAAACACAAGTTGCTCAGGACTTTGTATATAACAGATATCATGCTAGAAACATCATTCTTCATCTTCACCCAATCCTTACAACGCCCATGCAAGGGGAGTTTTAGCCTCAGTTTTCTGCTGTGACAACCAAGGCCCAGAGAGGCACAGTTTCATAGATCTGCAGTAGCAGAGGCTGGATTTGAACCATCCGTGCAGGGACAAAGCAGGGTTTCAGCACTTTCCCAGAGTTCTGAACCACTCCAGTCAGTGCGTAGCCCTGATTAAGGGTGAAAATGCATTATACTAAAACAAGATGGACATTTTAGGCTAACTATGACATTGGAGAAGAACATCTTCTATGTGGCACACTTGTGTTTAGAAATACCTTGTATGTGATGTTTGGGTAGAAATGAAGTAGGCTGAGAGAGCAGAATTTAGAGAACATAACTCAGTCAGCAGGAGGACTATGTGTCCGTGAAGAAGCAGCACTTATAGAGGAAGCAAGAGGGAGGAAGTGAGTTTGGGAAGCAGCCTGCATGAACCTAGGACATCTTCCTATGAGGAAGCTCTGTGGAGAAGAGGAATTGCATTAAGCTCGGCTCAAGAACTGCTAGCATGGTGGTTTTGGTGTGGTCGAGGTAAGTCCTCCAGGTGTCTGTGAGTCCAGGATGAACCCCTCTCCCCTATTCATCACATCGCGGCATGGAATGAAGCCTGACAGGGGGGGTGGGGAGTCGATGCCAACTGCATTTTCATTCAAGCTCTCTGGATCCTCTGAGATTTAGGGAGTACACACCACGGGTAAGTTCCTCTTCCCAAATCAGTGATCCATGTGCTGCTAGGGGCTTACTTACATCATCGCAGGATGTTTGGATTTCCTTGACAAGTTTCAGGAGTGTGTCATGTTCAGTGATGTGGGGTGGGAGCTACTTTAAGACTCCTGTTTTGAAACTCAAAGAGTGAAAGAAGAAGAGCAAAGCAAAGCCTCCTATCCTCCCAGCCCCCTGCAGGCAGGCTGAGTCCTACTGTGAAGTCAGGTTGTAAGTCAAAGTAGCACAGCCCCACCTCTGAGGAAGGGGGGTCTATGAACCCCAATGGCATGGGGAGGGCATGGCAAGAGCCTCAGAAAATACTGTCCTCTGGAACTGGGCATCAGTGATAGGAGTGTCTGAGCTGTCACTCCAAGGGCTGCCAAAGCGTTCTTGAGTACCTTCTACTGGCAGCTCCAATCTGCTGAGAATTTGAACACTTTAGTTTCTTTCTGCCCACTGATCTTCACTGGCAGCATTTTATCAGCCCCACCCACCTGTTTATCCATCCCCTACCCCAGGTCATAATAGATGTGGGCCACCTGCATGGGAGCATTCATCTGAATCACAAATCTGATGAAGAAAATGCTATCTTTCCTTTAAAACCCAAACAGGCATATTATGGAGTAGAATACCGAACTCCTAAGAGTTAGCCTACCAGACTTTAAGCTGCACTACAAGGCTATAGTGATCAAAATAGCATGGTATTGGCACAAAAATAGAGACATAGACATCTGGAACAGAATAGAAAATGAGGAGCTAAGACTAAAATCTTACAGTCACCTGATCTTTGATAAACCAAACAAGAACATTCACCGGGGAAAAGAAGCCCTATTCAAAAATGGTGGTGGGAGCTGGATAACCACGTGTGAAAGACTGAAACTAGACCCACACCTTTCGCCACTCACTAAAACTGATTCAAGATAGTTAAAAAATCAAAATCTAAGACATGAATCAATAAAAATCCTCGAAGAAAGTGTGGGGAAAACACTTAAAGCTATCAGTCTGGGGAAAGACTTTATGAAGAAGAGTCCCGTGGCAATTACAACAACAAAAATAAACAAATGGGACTTAATTCAACTGAAAAGCTTTTCTACAGGTAAGGAGACAACAACCAAAGCACATAGCCAACCATCAGAATGGGAAAAGATATTTGCATATTATTTGCATATTATGAATCGGACAAAAGCTTGATAATTAGAATCTACAGAGAATTCAAATTAAGCAGCAACAATAAAAAAAGCAACAACCCTTTATATCAATGGGCAAGTGAGATGAACAGAACCTTCTCTAAAGAAGACAAACAGCTATCAAGCTATGAAAGAATGCTCATCATCCCTAATTATCAGAGAAACACAAATCAAAACCACCCTAAGATATCACCTAACCCCAATGAGATTGGCCCACATCACAAAAACTCAAAACTGCAGATGCTGGCATGGATGTGGAAAGAAGGGAACACTTTCACACTGCTATTGGGACTATAAATTAATACAACCCTTTTGGAAGGAAGCATAGAGAACCCTCAAAGGACTCAAACTAGACCTCCCATTGGCAATCCCATTACTAGGCATCTACCCAGAAGAAAAAGATCACTTTATCATAAGAACATTTGCACTAGAATGTTTATCACAGTTCAATTTACAATTGCCAAATTGTGGAAACAACCTAAATGCCCACCAACCCAGGAATAGATTAACAAGCTATGGAATATGTATTCTATGGAATATATACAGCCATTAAAAAGGATGGTGACTTTACATCTTTTGTATTAATTTGGATGGAATTGAAATACATTCTTCTTCACAGAGAACTCAAGCATATTAGCAAGAAAAGAACAAGTGATCCTATCTCAGGGTAGGCAAGGGACTTGAAGAGAAACTTCTCTGAAGAAGACAGGCACATGGCCTACAGACACATGAAAAATGCTCATTATCATTAATCATCAGAGAAATGCAAATCAAAACTACTTTGAGATATCTTCTAACTCCAGGAAGATTAGCCTACATCACAAAATTCCAAAACCAGAGATGCTGGCATGGATGTGGAGAGAGGGGAACACTTCTACATTACTGATGGGAATGCAAACTAATACGTCCCTTTTGCTAAGATGTTTGGAGAACACTTAGAGAACTAAAAATAGACCTGCCATTTGATCCTGCAATTCCTCTAGGTATATATCCAGAACACCAAAAATCACACTACAACAAAGATATTTGTACCAGAATGTTTATTGCAGCCCAATTCATAATTGCTAAATCATGGAAGAAGCCCAACTGCCCATCGATCCATGAATGGATCAATAAATTGTGGTATATGTATACTATGGAATATTATGCAGCCTTAAAGAAAGATGGAGACTTTACCTCCTTCATGTTTACATGGATGGAGCTGGAACATATTGTACTCAGCAAAGTATCTCAATAATGGAAGAAAAAGTATCCAATGTATTTAGCCCTACTATGAAACTAGTTTATAGCTTTCACACAAAAGCTATAGCCCAATTATAGCCCAAGAATATGGGGATGGGAGAGAGGGAGGGCAGGGGAGGGGGGAGGTTGGGTGGTGGGAGGGTGATTGGCAGGACCACACCTATGGTCCATCTTACAACGGTACATGTGAATCTTTCTAAATGCAGAATATAAATGTCTTAACACAATAACTAAGAAAATGCCATGAAGGCTATGTTAACCAGTTTGGTGAAAATATCTCAAATTGTATATAAAACCAAAAAAAGAAATACACTCTTCTTAATAAAGCATCACAAGAATGGAGAAGCGGCTCGGCACCTATAGCTCAACCGGCTAAGGTGCCAGCCACGTACACCTAAGGTGGCGGGTTCGAATCCCCAGCCCGGACCCGCCAAACAACAATGACGGCTGCAACCAAAAAATAGCCAGGCGTTGTGGCAGGCGCCTGTGGTCCCAGCTACTTGGGAGGCGGAGGCAGGAGACTCGCTTGAGCCCAGGAGTTGGAGGTTGCTGTGAGCTGTAATGCCATGGCACTCTACCCAGGGGGACAGCTTGAGGCTCTGTCTCAAAAAAAAAAAAAAAAAAGAATGGAGAAGCAAGAATCCAGTGTACTCAGTTCTGATATGAGGACAATTGATGACCTAGTACATAGTAGGGGAAGGGGAGAGAGGGAAGGAGGGAGGGACCACAGTGTGCGACACACCTCTTGGAGGTGGGACACTATTAATAGAGGGACTTCACCCAGCAAACACAAGCAGTGTAACCTGGCTCATTGTACCCCCAACAATAAAAAAAAAAACATTTTTAAGAATTGTTTTTAATTTCAGGATATTATGGGGGTACACATGCTTTGGTTTCCTAATTTGATTTTGTATATTTAAAGTCAAAGTTGTAAGTGTACCCCTCACCCTGAAAGTGTGCAAGGTACCCATTAGGTGTGAATTACCCATCCCTTTCCTTCCCCCTTGCACCTAAGAATTTTTAAAGTTTGTAAAAAAAAATTCTGAAATAAAAATCATACCTCAGCCCAACCACTTCGAAGACTGTCCCCATCCTCAGAGCTCAGGGTGGGACAGGAGGAAGTGGGGGAAGAGTGCTTACTTGTTTGAGGTGTTCAGAGTACTGCTGCAGAGTCCTGAGAACCCCCACAAGTTAATCTGGACCAGTCGAGAGACCTCCCAGCAGGGCGAATGACAGTACGAAACTCCCAGTCACTGGGCACTGGGTCTTTCTCCTCTTTTCTTTGTTTTTAGGGGTGTCATTGTCTGGAAACTAGTTACAGATCCAAACCCAGAAAGAACACTGTCAACCTCCTCTTGGTTCCTCCAGCAAGTCCTCTTAGTCTAAAATCTAAAGCCCCCAGATTAAAAATGCAGAAGAAAAGTGAGTCAAGACTGAAAATGTACAACCGATAAATGGCAGTTGGAGATCCTTTTATTCCTTCCCAGAAGCTGAAGGTCTGGGAAGGCTGGGTGACAAACACAACTCCCCTCTGCCCCAGCCGTGAGACCAGGCAGCAGCTATTCCCAGTTGGAGGGCACCACTCGGGGTTTATTCCTTCCCAGAAGCTGAAGGTCTGGGAAGGCTGGGTGACAAACACAACTCCCCTCTGCCCCAGCCATGAGACCAGGCAGCAGCTATTCCCAGTTGGAGGGCACCACTCGGGGTTTATTTCAAGTCTATGAGAGTTTGCAGTTTTGTTCTTGTTTTTGAAAAGGTATAGAGAAGTTTAAGAGGACAATTCATGAGGTTTTTTATTTTTAACTCTTGTTTTGACAAGCGGAACAAGGGCTCCTATTTGGAACATAAACTAGGTATTTTCTTTCTTTCTTCTTTTTTTTTAATTCTTGAAAATCCCCTTGGCCTGAAATAGGAAAGAAAAGCCAACAGACAACCTTTGGGGAGATGATACCTTTCTGGCAGGGATTGAATCGTCCAGGATAACGCTGTCCAGATTCCAGAGAGGAAGTGAACTCCGATCTGGGAGTTATTAATTGCAAGAGCAGCCCCGCACACTTTTCATCCCACTTGCAGCTGCAGGGGAGAATTCTGAGGCAGGATGCAAGGTGTCATTGTTAGCAGAAGCCTGTGGAATTGTGTGCAGCTGGTCACCCTCCTTCAGCCCCCACCAGCCAAGCCCAGGCGTTTTGGAGAGTGCCTCAGCTCCTGAAGTGATGAAAAGGAAACACCGTCCTAACCTGAAGGTGTTTCTAATTACAGCAGCTAATTACCAAATCCCCACTGCCTTTAATTACCACAAACAAAATCACAAAAGAATAGTTAAAAGTAAAGCCTTCACCAGCCATTGAGAGGGAGAGAGAGAAGGGGGGGGGGGAGGAGGAGAAGGCTGGGAGTCTGCGTCCTGTCCTGTAGTTGGTTGTGAGCATGCTTACTGTTATTTAAGTAGCCTCTATGCTTCTCAGTAGCGCTGTGAACTTGTGAAATCTCTGGGCAGTGTCGGCCAAAAGCATTGCCCACAGCAGCGAGGGTACATGGCCAGTGAAGGACCAAACCTGAAGACCAGTGACCTATGTTTTGTTCACCTGAATTTCTCAAGCTTCTCACATTGATCTCCAGCTGGCTAGAGACATCTGTGTTTTCAATTTTGTCATCATGCCCAAGAGTTCCTTTTCATTAAGTTGTGATTTTGACAAAAGCACGTAAACTAGTGTATTGATCTCACAGCAAAGGATTGGCTTATCTCTAAAATCGAAAAACTAAAATTCCTGAAGTTCACACGCTTGCACGTGATGCAGCTTACAAAAACATTCCTGCACCTGCCGTGATGGGCTGACTGTGCCCCTCCCCTTCCTATGCTGAAGTCCCAACCCTCAGTGTTTCCAAGTGTGACCTTATTTGGGAATAGAGTCATTGCAAATGTGATTCATAAAGATGACAGTCACACTGGAGTAGGGAGGAGGAGCCCTAATCCAGTATGACCAGTGTCCTTACAAAAAGAGGAAATTTGGACACACACAAAGGGAGAACACCTAGGGAAGATGAAGGCAGAGGTCAAGGATGGTCGGCAAGCTAAGGAATGCCAAGGATCACCAGCAAACCCTTAAAAGCTGGAAGAGAGGCCTGGAACAGATTCTTCCTCACTGCTCTCAGAAGGAACCAACCGGCCACATCTTGATCTTGGCTTTCTAACCTCCAGAGCCATGAGACCATAAGTCACTGTTGCTTAGTTACAGCATCTCAGCAAACTAACACTCCTACTTATTCTCCCTCTGGATGCCCAGAATCAGCACTGGGCCCCTTCCCTGTGTCCTCATTTGCGCCCTACTCCTTGTTCGTTACCTCCCACCTGGACCACTGCGACTCCTAGCTGCTCTGCCTGCCACCCAAACTTCCCCTCATCCAACATCCCTTGCACAAGGGGAGCTTTGCTCGCTACAGCTCTGATGATATGCTCTCAGAATTCAAATAAGGAAAGCAATAAGATGGATGACTGTGTTGTGCACACCAGTGTCATGCCAGACACAAGGAGAATAAATAAAAGTTAAGCATGGTTCCTACTCTCCAGAGCTCCCAGCCTAACAGGGTGGGTGAGGACAGACACAGAATAGACAATTAGATGGTAAGATGGTGCCATATGTATAGGGCGTCATGGGAACAGAGGATGGACACTTCACCCGTCATTGGTATAGGGACTTCTAGGAAGGAGAGACCCCTGAGCTGAGCCCTACGACAGTGCTTCTCAGTCCTGGCTACTCACTGCAGTCTCCTGGGACATTTCACAAATGTAGATGCCTTCGTCACACTGACCCTCAGATACTAATTTAATTGGTCTGGGGTGTGGCTTGTTCAGGAAGTTGCAAAAATCTCTCCAGGTCGGGTGGCGCCTGTGGCTCAAAGGAGTAGGACGCCGGCCCCATATACCAGAGGTGTCAGGTTCAAACCCAGCCCCGGCCAAAAACTGCAAAAAAAAAATCTCTCCAGGTGAGTCTAATAGGCAGCCAATTTGGGGAGCCTCTGTCCTAAAGCAAGGATTTGCTACAAATTGGAATCACCTGGAGAGTTTTAATAAACTCCAATGCCTGGGTCCCCCAGAGATTTGATTTAATTGGTCTGGGTGTGGCCATGAACGAAGGAATTTTTTAATGCTCCCCAAATGATTGTAATATGCAGACAAAGTCAAGAACCGCAACCTTAGAGGAATGCTTCTCACAATTGAATGTGCATAGGAATCTCAGCTGGAGATCTAGAGAATAGGTACATTCCTTATCAGAAGGTCTGGGGTCCAGGGGAGTTCCCAGGTGCTGATATCACTAGTCTTACAGCCACACTTAAAATTAGAAAGGCCTTGAAAAATGATGCCTTGAAAAATGAGCACAAGTCTTCCAGGCAGGACTAATGTGGTCCTGAGCTGGGATGATGTCATGGTGGAGGACAGAGGACAGAGAGGTTCTTAGCAAAGATTCAGCGTGACCTGGTATTTGGGTATTTGATACAGATGTGAGGACAAGAAAACAAAGGACATCGGTCAGGTTCTAGCATGGAAGGCTCAGCCTTCCCATTGATCTCCAGGACATGCCAAAGACCCCCTGAATTCATGATCTATTCTCTGTTTCCCAATTACCATCTCCCAAGGTCCAGCTCAAATCTTTGCTTTAGTCATCTTCCCAGACACCTCACAGACAGACTCAACCTTGCCTGCCTTGCTAATTCAAACTCCAAAGACCATTAGTAGTAAACCTATGGCCGAAATTCTGCCTCATATCTAGTTAGTGTACAGTGTATGAATCGCAAGGCTGTGAAATGCCAACTGTGGAAGCAAGAGACCTGTGTGGAAACTCAATGAGAGCCGCCATAGGAGTGAAAGGGTGAATCCCAATCCCAAATTGACGTATGGTCCTAATATCATATGTTGCACATAATTTGCAGCCATCTTTTTTTTAAGAGTTTTGTTTTAATTAAAATTATAGAAAAATAAATAAATAAATAAATAAAAATAAAATTACATAAGCTCATGGGGGAGAAATCAAAGACGGATGTGAAGATGAAAGTAAAAGTTGCCTTCTCTTACCAGCCTATTTTAAATAACATTAATTAACAAATTATATCTTAATAATATATATCAATATAAATAATATCTTAACAATAAGTAATGCAGATAGGAGGAGGGAAATTTGAGGCAATGATGCCTTGAAAAACAGCTGATTTTCTCCCAGAAAACTAAATGGAGATGAAAAGGCAATGAAACATTTCTTAAATACTGAAATTATAAAAAAAAAAACTAATAACAAAATACTCTTCAAAGCATGGTGGTAAAATAAACACTTTTTAAAAGGAGTTAACATCTTTAAAGTGCTAGAAGGGAAAAATCTGTCAACCCAGAACTGTATATCCAGAAAAAATATCTTTTAAAAAGCTGAAAGAATCCACTGGCAATAGCCTGCACTGTGGGCGAGTCTTTAGTCTACAGGGAAATGATTCTAATGGGAAACTCAGACACAGGCAATCTGGAGTTACAAGCATCCACTTATGTACAACCCCACTTATGAACAGAGGCTATCACAGACAATCAGTAAATGTCCCTGTTCCAATTTACACATAAATTCAACAAACAACAAACCTACAGAACCTATCTATCTCATTCACATTGATCTCTAGGACATGCCGAAGTCCCACTGAATTGATGATCTATTTTCTGTTTCCCAATTACCATCCCCCATACAAAAAGGAATGAAAAATGCCAGAAATGGTCAACACATGGGTGAATATAGCATAGTGCTTTTTCATTTTTTAAAAAAACGACTGATCATTTAAAGCACAGTAGCAATATTGTATTGTGGGATTTATAAAATATGTCAAATTAAAACATAAGATAGCAATAACATAAACATCTCACCCCTTCCGTTTCCACCCACCCTCTTGCTGAGTCCGGACATTATAACCAAGAACGGGTTGCAAATTCTGGCACTAGCACTTCCTAAGTAACCTCTGTCAAATCACTCAACTCCTCTAAACCTCAAATTCCTATTCTCAATGTTGGTGGTTTTATCACCGTCTTCTGAATCTTGGGAGAATAGGCAGGAATGTGCCAGGCTGGGCCATGAGCCCAGGCTTATGGTCTCCAGAGCCTGCTGAAACCCAGAGCTGTACCATGGCATCATGATGCCACAAAGCATCTCCATGACCCCAGGCAAGGCAACACCAATGCCAGCCCCAGAAGCTCCTCTGTCCAGCACATACGCCCACCAGACTGTTCAGCTGCTATTCAGTACCTCTTCCCTGGCCCCAGTCTCTCCCCCATGGGGTCATGCCCTGTCCCCCTCATTGGGGTGGGGGGTGAGCCAAGCACTGCTGTTGCATCCACTGGGTCCCTGCTTCCTGAGAGCCCAGTAGGCAACTCCCCTTTAGGCACTGCAGGCTGCACTCACTAACACTGAACTAGGGACATTCAAGTCCTCAAAGAGTCAGCGACCAAGCAGGGAAAACTCAGGATGTGGGTTAACAGGACGTGGGATAACAGGATGCCCACCGAGGAAGTATGGACCCCATCAGGATACAGGACTAGTCAGCATGTCCTTGCCCAAACTCATTCAGTAAGCATTTCTTGAGGAACTACTATGTTCTTCACAGACTCTGTGGTAAGCATTGAGAATACAAGTTAACAAACATATTCTGTGTTTTTCAGAAATACACAATGTCAAAGGCAGGGGACATGGAACAGACGTACATATGACTAAAGATGTGACCTCAGGCAGGAGGCTGCTCCCACACAAGGGTCAAGTTCTGGATTTCTCAAGACTGCGCAAACCCTTAAAGTTAAACTCTGCTGGTTCACTGTGGAGTAAAATGCCACTGGTGTCAATCCCCTTAAAGAGACACCATGAAAACATCAGAAATGCTATCAGGCCACCCTGATGAAGCATCTGCAATGTGCCAAACCCTCGTGCTCACTCTCTAGGGCTGCCACGGCATGTTACCAAAAAGTCAGTGGCCTAAAACACCAGAAATTCTCCCTCTTGAGCCCTGAGTCCAAAGTCAAGATGTCAGCAGGGCCACAATCCCTCTAAAGGCTCCAGGGAGAGTCTTTTCTTGCCTCTTCAACTTCCTGATAGCTTCAGGTGTTCCTAGACTTGTGGCTAAACATCACTCCAATTACTGCTTCTGTCTTCCCATAAACTTCTCTGTGTCTCTTTATGTTAAACCTGCCTCCGGCTTCTCTTAGAAGGAAACTGTCATTGAATTTAGGGTGCACCCTAAATCCAAGATAATCCCATCTCAAGATCTGTAACTTAATTACATCTGCAAGGATCCTTGTTGCAAATAAAGTCACATTCTGAGGTCCCCAGTGGACGTACTTTTGAAGGATTACAATTCAACCCACTCTAGGGCTTTATAAACATCCACTTGCCCACTCCTCGAAACTATGTTCTATGGC
This sequence comes from Otolemur garnettii, assembly GCF_000181295.1. Taxonomy (NCBI): domain Eukaryota; kingdom Metazoa; phylum Chordata; class Mammalia; order Primates; family Galagidae; genus Otolemur; species Otolemur garnettii. The sequence continues at coordinate 7,762,700 of NW_003852424.1, forward strand.
AAATACTGTTAATGTCCTAATTTTACGCATAGTGAAACTGAAGCCCAGGGAAGTTAACAATTTGCCCAAGATAACATTGTTAATGTTGAGAGAGCCAGGATTTGAACCCTGGTCTCTCTGATGTCTTAATACTTAATCCATGGCCTCCCATCCCCCATAAATCCCACAGGAGTTGAAGCAGAATGGCCTAACCAGCCTGTGAGGTGAAAGACAAGTTCTCAGAGGGAGGGAGAACCAAGATCAGCCCCAAAGGGTGAAGATGTGTGAACCGGAAGAAGAAACCAAGGAAGAGTATCCAAGCAGAGGAAGTAGCATGACCCTGGGGGCCACATAGTTCACTGCCAAGGAGAGCATGCCACCACTCATTACAGCTGGAATGTGGGGTGCTGAAGGGGAAGAACTGAGCACCCCAGGAAAGAGAGAGCTGAGCAAGGCCAGGGTACAGAGGGGTTTGGTACCAGAGGCAGGAGGCTAACCTTTGTCTTACAGGCCATTGGGATCCACTGGATGAAGCAGGACTTGCACATAGGCTAGGGTTAGAAGAATTCAAATGCTAGGCTATGGGGCACGTTGGCCAACAGAGAAGTCACCCAATTGCTGTCAGCCAGCCCCACGTGGCTGCCCTGCTCTAAGCCTGTAGATCTGAGAACTGGTGGAACTGTGCCACTCAGGGGCCTTGTTGTCCAGGCCCCAGCTCTGCCACGTCATGGGTACCATCTCCACTTGCTGGACTCAGAATCTAAGCCTAAACTCTCAAACAAGCCAAAATTTTGCAGCTGCGGTGGCTCACACCTGTAATTCTAACACTTGGGAGACTGAGGCAGGTATATTGCTTGAGGTCAGGAGTTCAAGACCAGCCTGAGCAAGAGCAAGACCCCATCTCTAAAAAATAGCCAAGCATTGTGGTGGACACCTATAGTTCCAACAACTTGGGAGGCTGAGGCAACAGGATCACTGAAGTCTAAGAGTTTGAGGTTGCCGTGAGCTATATGATGTCACAGCACTCTACCAAGGGCAATAAAATGAGAGTCTGTCTAAGAGTAATTAAAATAATTTTTTAAGTAAAAAGCCATTTCTGGTAGAAATAAAATCGGATCAAGCAAGCAATGGCTATGCAGGGTCATTCGTTGTTGGAAAGGTTGTGAGCACAGCGAGGCAGCTCACCTCTCTTCCTGAGGCTCAGGAGGACAGTGCTGGTCAAAGCTCCTGTACACACAGGCAGAGCACCCAAGGAATGCCTCGGGAAGGTGAGGTGAGCCAAGATGTGGCTCCTGCCCCAAAGCCGGGGAAGGAGACTCTCTCCCAAGTTGCTGGCTACACTGACAGCACTGGGACCACGGCCTAGAGGGTGAGGAGAGGGCGACACTGAGACAACACATGTTTTTACCCCCATTCTGAATACCTGCGAGTTCAGACCCCTAAATTCCTGCCGGCATACCTGTGGCAGACGCCAGGTAGACTCTGGGCAAGGCTATTTGCTCACTGGAATCCTGTGTGTTTTGTGGGCAGTGAGAGTATCACAGTCAGACCTAAACTTTACTGGGAAAATATTCATGCTTCACCAGGAGAAAGTTAACTGGTGGCAACAGGAAGGGTCATGGGGACAGTTGTTCCTTAGATGAGCTCTGAAGATGAGCAAGGATTGCTCCAGCCCCTTAACTAGCCTCTCAGGATGTGGTCCTAAATGCTAGAAAGATTTCTTCTCACATTTCTAGCTGTAGTTTTCCATGAAAACTGGACAATCATTCTTTAAGAAAATCCATTTTCTGAGGTTTGCTCAGTACAAGAAAATTAAAGAATTAAGAGAATTTCGAAGAACCGAAAAGACCAGGCTAACAGTTCATATAATTATGCTTGATTTCAATTCAATATTTACTAAGAATCTACTATGCATCAGACACTAGGCAACATATGCTATGGCCTAGCAGCTCAGGCCCCTCTCAGGGGCCCGCTCAAGATCCTGTAGCCATTTCATTCCCTTGGTGATTCAGACTCAACATCTCTCTTCTGTCCCCAGCCTGACGCCCAGCTATTAGACCCCAAAGCCAAAAACACAGAGGTTTAGTGTACAGGGAGGGCCAGGCTGCCTGGGATAAGACTTGGCTTCACCATCTCCATGTGGCTCAGTTTTCTAATCTGTAAAATGGGTGACCATAGTATCTACCTTGTAAGGTTGCCTTGAAGATAAGTAAGTTATCCCCATGCAACATGCTTAGGCCAGCACCTGGCACCTAGGGGGTCCTCAGCAAACTCCATCTCCTACTCAGGAGCCTCAATTCCCCACTTTCATATTCTGTATGCCAGCTTTTCTTCACCAAATCAGCCAAGGGAATTTCTGCCTCATACAAAACAAGATTTTTTTCAGTTTCATACCGTTCCCAAAGGAACCTTCTCCTGGTTCAATAGTTCTAGCTACCAAGGGTCACAATATTGCTTCACTAGCATAACTTTCAATAATGTACTGGATCCATTTAAAGTGATTCTAATCATAAATGCTCTAGTTCAGTTAGATACAAAATTAAATGCAGGCAAGTAATTGTGTTTTCTCCATATATTATGGTCTGAAAGAAATTAGAGTAGCTAGTCTTATTGTCAAGGGATTTATCAAACCATGTGATTCTGTGAGAAAGGAACTTATTATTTGTCAGCCACTAGTGAGAGGAGGAGAGTTTGGATAGGGAGTGGATCAGATACCATCAAATTGTCAGACGACAAACATTTTTTGTCTGTTGGGTCTGGGATAAACTGGCTCATTTCCTACCTGGCCCTTTCCTTTTCTTAGAATTTCTCTGGCAAACGGCCTTCTTCACCTTCAACATCTTCACTGCCTCTCGTGGCAGTTCAGCTAGAGAAACACGAAAAAGATGGGCTTGATGTCAGCGAGCTCTGAGTGTGAGTCTGCCGAGAGTGGACACCATTGGGGTGGTGTGAAGATATTGATTGTTTTATGGCTGAGGGATTTATGAGTAACAGGAAAATTCTATGACAAATTTATGTGTATTAGGGTTTATGAGCTCCTTTAGGGGAAAGAACTTTGAGATTGGAAAAGTGCTATAGTAGGACTAAAATAGGAGCAGTCAATTAGCAAGCTTTCCAAAGTCAGAAAATGTACCTTCTCGTACACGCACTTCTTAAACGTGGTAATAAAATGTGGGGTAACAGTCACATGTTGGTGAGATGATTTAACTTATTCTCATTCTTCATAACTTTTAAATAAATATTAGGTCTCGAGGCAGAAGTTCTGGAAAGAGAACTACATGCATACGTTGTTCTAGCTCCACTTGACCTATTAGGAAACTGAGACTACAGACATCTGTAGCCAACAGAGAGACAGAGCCGGCACCAGACCAGGGCTGTCTGCCACCCAAAGTTCTCAGACCATTCCCGGAAAAGGTGTAGTCAGAGCGAGGCCCGAGTGTCATGCTCTTTATGTTGCCAAACTAGGGATTAAGTCGGATCCTTAGTTTTAACTCAGCCAGGACAGTTCCCTCTCAAAGTTGATACTGACAAAATGACATTTTGGTTTAAAAATGCTGTGCAGTCAGCCACTCTGCCTCTTCTGTCAAGATGTACTGTGGAAGCAGTGACTCCAGTGCCATCTCAGAAAGTGGGGGACCTTCTACTCTTTCCACATCTGACTTCCTAGCCCCACAGCCCTGATGGAAGACCAGATGAAGCTACAGGTGGGGGCGGGGCCAGAAAGGGGCAGGGCCTGAAAGTGGTGGGGCTGGTGGGCGGGGTCACAATTCCCCTTCAGGTGCAGCTCCAGCCCTACTAGGCCCTACTGACCCAGGTGTACATCCTAGAAGAGCCTCTTAGGAGACCCTGTGCCTTCTGTGGGAAAGATCTGTAAGTTACTGTGTGCCATGTTGTACAGAGGCAGACTGTGCTCAAAACAATGGCCTGTCTCTTCTGCCCTCTGAAGGATTCCAGAGCCTGCTCTGTGCCCAGGCTGTAGGTTTAATGCCTTCCTTCCTAACTGTGTCACACACAGGATGATTTGGGGTAATACACATGGAAACATTTTTATAGCAGTTATGCATTTATTTAAGTGTATATCAGCTATGCACAGTCCCGCTAACCTGTGGGTCCACGCATATTGCCTTGGACAAAGTAATTTCTAGATCTGTGCCTATAACATTTGATGCACTAGTATTTCACCACCTCCATGTTCCTAATTAGCTCCATACTGCAGCAAGAAGATGTATAGATCATCCTCCCAAGGATGAGAAAGGAGGGAAGAAACATGTCAGAGGTATGTTAGTGTGCAGGATGGTAAGATAGGAAAGAGGTGAAAAATGACTGTTTTGGAGACAAACTGCCTGGATGGGCAAGACTGGTCCTTTAGTCTGCTAGCTGTGTGACCTGAAGCAAGTGACCAAACCTCTCCATATTACTTTAAACTGTGTTGGGTCCCTTGTTACTACAGCTAGCATCACACTCCTACGGCTAATATGCAGAACTCCATCCAGCAAAGGATTGTCTTCTTACCTATGAATGCAGTCATTTGAGAAGGCACAAAGTTACCCAAACTAAAGGCATTCATTTACAATATTTAATAACTCCTTATTATTGAGAATAAAATAATATAATGTGTTTAAGCTTGAACAGCCTGAACAATTTTTTTTTTTTTTGAGACAGAGTCTCACTATGTTGCCCTCAGTAGAGTGCTGTGGCATCACAACTCACAACAACCTCAAATTCTTGGGCTTAAGCGATTCTCTTGCCTCAGCCTCCTGAGTAGCTGGGACTACAGGTGCCCGCTACAATGCCCGGCTATTTTTTTGTTGCAGTTGTTACTGTTGTTTGGCAGGCCTGAGCTGGATTAGAACCTACCAGCTCCAGTGTATGTGGCTGGTGCCCTACTCACTGAGCTATAGGCACCAAGGCAAGCCTGAACAATTTTATAATTGTCTTACTAATCAGAGTTTATCAAAGATGCCACTAGTGTGCTTGGAATTTAGCTCTTTGGTGGATACAGGACTGATGCCTTCAGAGCTCCACATCACCCTGCTTCCTCAACCAGTGACTGGATCAGATCTGTACCAGGGAGTAAGGATTTCACAGTCATTAACCTACCGGCAGAAAAGCTACAACTTCAGGAAATGAGGATATCACCTTAAAATCAGCATGGCCTTTTCTACAGTACTTTGAGCTAAGAACATTTCTTAATAAATACCTGGCTGTTTTTTGCTGTTTCAAGCTAGAAAGAGTTTAACAGTAGTTTTTCAAATTAATAATATGCAAGTCTCCCCTAAAGAAAAAGAGTAAAACAAAGGGTTATATAAACTTGTTTTTAATCGAGTATTTTTTAAATAAAGTAAATAAAATTTTAAATAAAGTAAAAAAAAATGGGGGGGACGACACCTGTGGCTCAAAGGAGTAGGGTGCTGGCCCCATATGCCAGAGGTGGTGGGTTCAAACCCAGCCCCAGCCAAAAGAACTGCAAAAAAAAATTTTTTTTTAATAAGTAAAATTAATAATTTTACTTGTTATTTAAAAATTAATAATTTTTTGTTAATAATTTGGAAAACAGAGAAAAGCACAATGTTTACTTGTTATTAAAAAATTAATAATTTTACTTGTTATTAAAAAATTAATAATTTTTTGTTAATAATTTGGAAAATAGAGAAAAGCACAATGTATTTTAAGTTGCTTAGAATCCAACTTACCAGAAAATGTGTATATGAACAGATATCCACATACACACAGGTGTTACCGTTTTACTTTTTCAGTCCACAATCAGAGTGAAATAGACGTTCCAGTTGTACCTCCTGTTTTTTTATTTCACATATTGCAAACTTTTTCCTGTTTCGTTATTCTTCTACATCATTTCCAAACCTTCCCTGCCAATCCCCCCGCCCAGTCTCCCACCCTCCATCCTCCATTGTCACTTGAGGCAGACATTCTCACCTCTTCCTTCTCAGAAAAGTTAGGAAGCATGAGAAAGCAGTAGTAACACCCTCATCTTCCTGTTAGGAAGTTGGAAACCTCCCAGGACCACACACTCACGCTCTCTCATTTCCCTCTGCTATGATAGAGAAGGCAGGGTTTGCTGGCGTGTCTTGGCACACCCGAACCTGCTGTGGGTCATCCTTCACGTCACAGCTCAAGCCCATGGACCTTCAGAGAACCCTTGCCCCTTCCTCAGACGAAGTTACCACCACATCTGTGCCCTCTCTTTATATCCTGTCATTGTTCATCAGGGCAGAGGCCACAACAGGTGACTTCTATGTATTTCTGCATCATCTGACTACATCTTTAAGCTTCATCGGGGCAGGGACTGTGTCTATTTTGCTCACCACTGATCTCCAGCATTCAGCAGGGGGCCAACATATGGCTGTAGAATGAGTGAATGAAAAGTGATCACTTCGCCCAAGTGTGGATAAGGCTTAATGTATTTAACCAAACTCACTTCTGCTCATGTAGACTTTTTCCATTATTTCACTAACGGAGCAATACATTTGTGTGTTGTGTATTTGTGTATTGTTGGTAAATCACCAAGGAGATAAATCTGCATGCAAATATCTGACTAGTTCCTTAACACAAACTATTGAAAGGAATTACTCAAAGTTTTCTTGTTGTTGTTGTTGTTGTTGTTTGTTTTGGATTACTTGAAGGTTTCGAAGCTCCACCTAATTGTTTAGATTTTTTTCTTTAAGTGGAAGGGTATTAACTGGAAATATATATAAGAGAATGAGGGATGGATGGAGGGAGGAACAAAATGAGGAGAGGGAAGGAGAGGGAAGGGAAGGGAAGGGAAGGGAAGGGAAGG
>NW_003852424.1:7769592-7805985 GCF_000181295.1 Otolemur garnettii
AGGGGAAGGGGAAGGGAAGGGAAGGGAAGGGAAGGGAGAAAGAAGGAAGGGAGAAAGCAAGGAAGGACAGAAGGACAAAAGACTTGAGCTAACTAGGCCTTTTCTCCCTGGGAAATAGCCTCTGTTGAGACCGTTGTCCAACCAGTTTCCTAAGCCTACTCTGTACTTCTGCCAAACCATTCCTGAGAAAGGCAAAATTAGACACTCTCAAATCCCAAGGTTTAAGATGATAAAGATTCTTAGAGGCAAGGGCCAGCAATTCAGGGCTTTTTGTTCCCCTGCTTCTTTGTTCTAGCAATTTCTCCCATCTCAAAGGATTCTCAACAGCAGCAAGAGGCTGACACTTCAACCCTCCCGGTTCTCACAGACTTCCCCAATGCAGACAAAGCAGGGCTGGCACCACGGAGGGGGCAATAAAGGGGGCTGGAGAAAGAAGAAAGCGCCCAGAGGGTCTGGGGAGCCCCGTGTGTGCAGTTGCTGCAGCAACTGAGGGTTAAACAATGAGGCGGGAGGGGACAGCCATTTTCTTCACTCTGTCCTGTTGTCATGGATACTGGGATTTTAAAAGTAAAGGGGTGAAGGGTTTTCTTTATGCTTTAGAAACAGTGCCTTTTTTCACTTCCTTGGCCTGCATCCTTGCTCTGGACGGGACCTTCCGTTCTGAGTCTTACTGGAAGCAGGCCTGAGGCTGGGGGATGCTAAGAAGGCAAACGAGTTGTGTGAAGGTGATTTCTGGCCAGTAGCTCTCACGTCCCTGTCCGCGTAAAGCCAGGCAGAAAGGCCTAAGCCGTCATGAATATTTCCATCCACCAAACTGTTTCATCTACATGGCAAGAAGACTGTCTCCTTGACCCCGTTCCTCCCAGGGGTGCTCACCCAGGGGCAGGTGTTCACAGTGTCAGCTCTGCTCCCCGTCCCCCATGGCTGCCCCCCATACACACAAAGACCCCTAAGTAGCGTTGCCCTCCAGGACTTTTCAGGGTGCACGTGGTTCACCTCCCTCTCCTGACTCTGTCTCCCAGCCCCTTTTACCCTGTGACAATGTCAGGACCTTGGCATTGTCCTGTGGAGCTGTTTAGTATGGGGTGGTGAGAAAGGTTACTGGCTTTGGTGCTAAAGGTCAAGTCCTAGCCATGCCACTCACCAGAATGAATTTGAGCGGGGACTTAATCTCTCTGAATCTGATTTCCTCCTCTGGTAAACCCAGATTATAACACCTGCCACATGGCATTGTGAAGAGCATTGAGTGAGTGAGTGTGGCGGGCTCTGCAAGAGAGGCAGCACCTGTGCCATGTCTGCACTACCCACGCCTCCTTCTGGACACGCTCACGTGCTCTCCCACACACCTTCGCCCACGCTCCGTGAGCCCGGACACACTTATGTACTTTCCCACACATGTTCACCCACACTCAGACACAAGCACACTCTCACACAGGTATACAGTCTCACATATACTCTCACATACACACTTATGCTCTCTCTCACACAGTCATTTTACACACACTCAGTTTTCCATTTGTGACCTGAAATAGAAGACTCTGGGATGTCTTATTTTAGTCTTTGTCAAGCAGGAGGAAGGATAAGCTGATCGGTGTAAGCAATTCCACCTGTCCATCACCCATTCAGCTGACCACCATGTATGGACAGCCTGAAACCTTCCATAAAGGGGTACAAGGCAAAGGGCCTAAGGATGTTGAAGGGCACCAGCCAAAGTCACCAGCCCCAGGCGCACATACCTGGCTGCTGAGCTCTGCTGTTGGGAACTCAGAGTGGCCCTGAGACACTCCCTTAGCCTCTATGTGCCTTCACTTCCCAATACTTGGCAATGCAGCTGACACCCCACCCACAGCATGACCATTGTGTTCCAAGGACAAGGGCAGGGAGAGGGCTCGTGCTGCTGTGCTGCTGGCTGCGTGCCTGCCATGGCTGCAAGTTCTCCATCTCTTCCCTGGAGTCTACTTTGTTGAACAGACACCAGTATCTTACAAACATGTAGAACAAATGCCTGTTAAAGAAGAAAAACATGTTTGCTAAATTGTTCATGAATAGCGGCTTCACTTTTTTACCAGAATTACTATTGCCAGTTCTCTTATGACTCTATGCAAAAACTATAGACCATCTGTACATTAAAAGGAACCGAAATGAATCACAGAAAAATGAAAACTATCAATTTGTTCAGGGTAGTGGGATTGGATGTTTCTGACTTATATTTCCATTTTAACATTGTTATAATATTTTTGAAAGAAATACCTATTAAAATTATGAACATGAGGTATCCAGAGAATGATATACGGTAACCATACAAACAAAATATTTAACTTACAGTTCTTCTATTTTGTTTGCATTTCACACAGAATTCGTTTCTCCTACAAGTACAAAAGTAGGGATACCTGGAGGCACCTACTGAATCTGTACCTACATCCCAGACAAATCATCAAAGGCTTATCCAGACCCCCAAATTGAAAGAATTAATTCCATAATTATGGAAAGTTCATTCATGACCTCAAAAATAATTTTACCTTACCTGGCACAGTGGCTCACACCTGTAAGCCTAGCATTCTGGGAGGCTGAGGTGGGAGGATCCCTTGAGCTCAGATGTTTGAGACCAACCTCAGCAAAACTGAGACCCTGTCTCTACTAAAAATAAAAAAATTAGCCAGGCATTATGGTGGCGCCTATAGTCTTAGCTACTTGAGAGGCTAAGGCAGGAGGATTGATTGACCCCAGGAGTTTAAGGTTGTTGTGAGCTAGATTGATGCCACAGCACTCTAGCCTGGATGACTGAATGAGACTCTGTGTCAAAAAAAAAAAAAGCATTTTACCTCTGTTCTTCACTGCATCCTGAACAGAGCCTTCCAGATATATGTAGTAGTTACCATCACGTATAAAGGCCACCCCGGGTAAAATAACAGATGAGTGACAAGACTGTTCAGGACACAGAAGATATGTGGCCTTCGGAAATCTGGAAGTATAGCTTGGAAAAAGAAAACACCATAAAATGGTCAGCAGCAATTACATACTCAACTGGGGAGACACACAGCAACCGGGAGCTGTAAACACCAGCAGGACAGTTGAAGATGGCACCGCCGAGGATGAAGTCAAACTGGTTCAGTCTTGGTGGGTAAACGGCTGCTGTTATTCTTATCCAGGAGACATTTAAGTGTTCATGTTTAACTTCCAGCCAAGTCAGTTGTGTGCACACAGTGCACTGGGCATTGAAGGCACAGCATAAATATGGATGAAATGAACAGAACTGCCAAATTATTCCCTGGGATTTCAAAATGAAATGCAGGTGCACGGCCTTTGCTTGCATCCACTTGGGCAGAATACAACCGCATCTATTGACTGATAAAGATAGAAATCAGGAATAGATCCTTCTCAGTGACAGAGACCATGGGAATCACCTTTAACACATACAGTGTTTACTGTGTTCCAGACTGTGTTCTGAGCACTTTCCATGGATTATACTGTCATTAAAACCATGTTCCAGGGGCAGTGCCTGTGGCTCAAAGGAGTTGGGCGCTGGCCCCATATGCTGGAGATGGCAGGTTCAAACCCAGCCCCAGCCAAAATCTGAAAAATAATAATAATAATAAAACTATGTTCTATAGAGGAGGGAAGAGAGATACAGAGAAGTGAAAAAGCAACTATTAGGAATTATAATGAGGGCAACAGGTAGAGTTAATGTTCCCCAACAGGGGAATTACATAGAAGAGAAATAAGAACCAGAGCTGGCAGAGTAACGTGGGCCAAAGTCTGGAGGCCAGGTGAGTTTGGTGTTCTGTAGGGAATCATCAGTGTCTCAGAGCAGGTGAGCAAAGCAGTATTCTAAGATTTGAAGAGCTTAGAGATAAAGAATAACTAGAAAGTAAGGAAATAGAGGCACCTTTTATAAGACACCAAGGAAAGAACTAGCGTCACTACCGCCATCATCACTGCCCTTTGATACAATGATCCCATGAGGTGGGACTTACTGGGGAATCATTTTCTCTGTTTGAGCATTATTATCGGTAAGGGATATACATTTCTTCTTTCTTATTCAGCATCATTCCTATGAAAGAAGGGAAGATACTTTTAAACTAGTATCCCAAATAACTTTCAACCTTTGCCCTAAATATTTCTGACACAGGAAGCTCTCAACAATGGAGAAATACTGGCTTTCGAGGGATAATGGCTCCTGTACCCCTCCTCTTCACCTCTACTCATGAAATTCTCTGTGCCCTCGAAGTCTCACTGAGGTGTGAAACTCCAGCCCACCCACAGCACTCTGCCCCGGCCTTCTGTGCCTTGGTAGCCTTCTCCCTGGGACTCTGTTTCTGCCTCTCTCCTGCCTTGTCACAGGCAGCTGGGAGGAGCTAGGAGACAACCAGAAGTTACAGATGGAATGGACAAGTACCATGGTGACCAGGGCCGGTGTAGGGGAAAGTCATTTGCATCCACACAGCTGTACTTAAAGAGAATGCTGGTCCCAGAACCAGAGGGTGCCTAAGTTTGAATCCAGCCGCTGCTACTGAACGTGCTTTGTGCCTGTTTCTCCTCCCCGGGGCTGGCTCTCTGAAAATCGGCTGCTTTGCAGACTCTGCAAGGTAAAGCCCAGGAAGTGCTCAGCATAGCAGCACCAGACATGGGCACAGCAAGCACTCAACCATTAGGGGCTTCTCCCAGGATCAGATTTTCTTTCTTGTCGTTCACATGAACCCTTTCTACAGCCCCGTGACACAGAGATAAATGGCAGGCGCACAGTAGGCGCGTGGCAGGTGCTTTGGCCACGGTGGGGGACATGCAGCGTGCCAGCCTTCCCCACGCCAGCAAATGCGTGCTGGGGCTTCTATTTAATCGAAAAAGGGGAAAGGTTCTCATACTACTTAGGGAATGACAAAAAACAGAGGGAGTGGGACACACGGCCCCACTTTGTCCCCCAAAGCCCCACACTGTGTTGCAATCCCCTCAGGACTGCAGTGCTAGAGCCCAAAATGCGGTTTTCATGAGCGATTCCGCCGCTCTGGGTGTCAGCAGTGCTGCTGCAGGGCCAGGAACCGGTCAGCAGCCCCTGAAATCGCCACCTGAAATGGCTAAGAAATAACAACAATGGGAGATTGTTGAGGGCTACGGAAGAAAAGTGAGGCTGACAAACTCCCAAACACACCACCGCGACCCCTTTTGTGCCTCTAGCCTGGTGAGGCCTTGAGACACAAGTGTGATTTCTCCATTAGAGATGGAGAAACTGAGGCTTACAGAGGTTCACTGGCTCAACCAATAGCCTGACTCCCCCAGGTTTCCCGGCTCCCTGTCGGTTCTGATTTGTGCACTGCAGCCCCTTGCGTCCAGAAGCTGACGGCCTGAGGCAGGCCTGCTGCCTCTGAGCACCTGATTGTGCCTCCAGGCAGCTGGCCTCAGATTAGGGTGGAACAATAGTCAGGGTGTATATGTAGGACTGGCCAGGCTTCCCTCCGCAGGCTGGCAGCTATTAGTTACAGCACACCCCTGCCACACATGGTAATCCAAATTGGGTTCAAGCCCCCAGCCTCCATGTGCCATTGTAATACTACATTTTTTATTAACACAAGATCAGAGATCTGCTAAAACCTCATGTAGCCAAGATTAGAAAGACAGATTTCGTTAATCCCAAAGAAGATGAAATCTCCCTATTTTTCCCTGAAAAAAAAAATTTAAAAAACATGAGAGCATTACATTTGCCTCTAAAAACACATACACACACACAAAGAAAGAAAAAAAAATGCCTGCTATCATGAGACGGTTAAAGCATGTGGCTTTACAAGACAGCACAAAGAATAGTAATTACACAGCCCTTCACCTCTTGTGGGCTGTTTTCTTATCCTCGGTATTCCAACTGTTTTATTCCTGGGATGCTTTTGGATATGATAATCCCACCAACCTTGAAATACAGTGTCTTTCAGGAGGCAGAGTCAAAGGAAGGACGTTCGTAGCATTTAACTGAGGAGAAGAGAGGAAAAGGCAAGGAAAAAGGGAGTGAGAGAGAAAAAACCTGCCCTAAAAATGGGATGTTGTTTTTGAAATCTGTTTCAGAGACAGACGGGACTCCAAAGATACCTATGGAGGCCTTTGCGTTAACACACACACAGAGAGAGACACACACACACACACTCACACAGAGCACGTGAAGTCAGCAAGGGGTATGATCTGTCCAAGGAAAAGAATGCTTTGTTTAGGCCTCTCAGATTTAAAGGACCAGAGACTCCAGCACATTAGTTTGTCCAGGAAGAACCTTATGTAAGCTCTCTTGTGGACTCATTTGTTCACTTACAAATGTCTGGGGGACCAAATCCAGCCCCATTGCCTGGTTTTGTAGAATCCCCAAACTTTTTAAAGGTTGAAAACATATATATGTTGGGGGGGGGCTTGAAATAAAAAAATATACATATACATTTCCTGGGGGTTTGTGAGTTTTGTTTTGTTTTCGGTTTTGTTGTTGTTGTTGTTGTTGTTTTGAGATGGAGTCTCACTCTGTCCACCCTGGGTAGAGTGCCCTGGTGTCATAGCTCACAGCAACCTCAAACTCTTGGGCTCAAGCCATTCTCTTGCTTCAGCCTCCTGACTAGCTGGGACTACAGGGGCCTGCCACCATGTCCAGCTAGTTCTTTTCATTTTTACTAGAGATGCCATCTCACTCTTGCTCAGGCTGGTCTCCAACTCCTGAGCTCAAGCAATCCAGAGAGTTAGGATTATAGGTGTGAGGAACTGCACCCAACCAGAAAAAAATATTTTTTAAAGACTATTATACCACATGAAAATTATATAAAATTCACATTTTGGTGTCCCCAAATAAGGTTTTATTGGAACACAGTCACATCTATTCATTTACATCATCTCTATGGCTGCTGTCACAGTACAGCAGCAGAACTGAGGGTTAGGACAGAGAAGAATGGTCTGCAAAGCCTGAAATATTTCTTTGCAGAAGAAAGTTTGCCAACCCTTAGTGCAGGAGAGGAGTTCTGTGATGGTGTAGGTTTACGGTTCTGCTAGTTTCTCTACTTGACCTGACCTGAACATTGTAGTACCCTTGGCCCAGAGCCACCATTTAGGGACTGTGAGACTGGGCCAAATTATGGGCATCTTTAGATTTTGTTTCTCTCATTGGTAAAACAGAGGCCAAGTGTATTGGAAAAGTCCAACTGAAACCAAACTGGATGTCAATTGAGGTTACCCTGCCCTCTGAAATTTAGATAAAATTGGTCAAGCGCAACCCTATGTCCTGGCAAAGGCTTGTGTACCTGCTGACATCCCAGAGCCTTACGTCCTCCCCATCACTTTGGCTCCAAATTCCGGCTCTTCCTAAACTTTGATTTTACTCATCTCTCCCCTTCATTAGTTGGTCTTGCCGTTCTAGACCAACACAGGCTTTAAAACTCAGCCAGCTTTCATTTAAAACACGGTCACAGGAGGCATTTTGTGAGAAGTAGGTTTTGCTGACGGTTTGGGGCTGTGAAGAGAGGATGATGTGGCTAAAACCCGAACGATACTCAATGGGGCATCCAGCTTCTCTCATATCAGCAGTCTCGGGACTGGCTGGCCAGCAGCCACCTTCCTGTGGCTTCCAGCCTCTGCCAGGCCAATCCACCATTCCACAGGCACCCAGCTCTTCTCAAATTCTCCTCACTTCGTTTCTCTATTTTCTGGATCTTTTTGGTCCTCACCACCTCCCACCCTCACACACAGATATTCAATTTTCACATTTATATTATACAGAATCAACTAGCTTTCACCCCGATGTATACATTTCCATGGCCAGAGACCTGGTGTTTTGCTGAACAGAAAGCCCCTCACTCTATGGCTCACTCCATCAGTAACCCAGAACTATCAGAACTTCAGACAAATGAAGTCCAACAATTAAGTTCAAGAGCTCATCGTAGAAAAAGTGCTGCATCCTCATTGCTGAATATCACTACAATCGCCTTCGAGGTACTCCCCTTGGGAAGCTGTGCACTGGCCCTAGCCCACCCTCCAAAGCAATTTTGGAGCTCTTTTCCTGGAATGGCATCAGAGCTGTTGTCTTAAGAGTTCTAACAATTAAGTTCATGAACTCATCCTAGAAAATGTGCTGCATACCTCACTGCTGAATATCATTACAGTCACCAGAAGACCAAGGGGAGTACTTCCAAGATGACTGTAGTGATATTCAGCAATGAATTACGCAGCACTTTTTCTAAGATGAGTCATGAACTTAATTGTCCAACCTCATACTCTCTCCTCGCTCCAGCAACCTGTAAATGTACATGCAGTGCCCCACTGACGGGAATCATGTCATAGCTCCATTAGGAGGCAGGAACACTAACAGTTGGTTGGGGGTTGGCATGCTTTTTCTGTTAGAGTGTATAAAGTATCTACCTTTATGTGCTTGGCACATAAAAAACATGAATAAATGATAATTTCTTTGACACAACTGCCCCCCAAGGAAAAAAAAATAAAGTGCCTTTATACATTACAAACAAAGTGTAATGTAAATATCATATGTATAACAATATATATTGTACACATGGGTTTTGATGAATCCTTCCTCTGGGGCATGTAAAATGTGCCAGGAGCTGAACAAAAGTCAGATGAAATTCTCTTGGATATTGCCACATTCTTTCCTTCCAAGAAAAGAAGGGTTCGATGAAACGTGGTATATCTACACAATGAAATACTATTCTGCCATGAAAAAAAGATTGAAGTTGGGTCCTTTGCAACAACACTAATGGAAATAAAGGTCATTATGTATGTTCAGCAAAAGAAACCAGGCACAGAAAGACAAATATCACATTCTCACTCAAGTGTGAGAACTGAAAAAGTGAATCTCATGAAAGTAGAGAGTGGAATGATAGTAACCAGAGGCTGGGAAGGGTGTAGGGTGGGGGCCATGAGGAGCGGTTGATTACTAGACAGATAGAAAGAATAAGTTTCCTTCTCCCCACATCCACACCAGCATCTGCAGTATTAGGACTTTGAATGGTGCGCTAATCTTACTGGGATTAGGTGAGCTCCAGGGTGGTTTTGATTTCCATTTCTCTGAGGGTTAAAGACAATGAGCATTTTTTCATGTGTTTAATAGCCATTCATTGGTCATCTTCAAAGAAGTTTCTGTTCCAGTCACTTGCCCACAAAGAAGTAGGGTTTTTAGCTATTTTCTTATTGATTGATTTGAGTTCTTCATAGATTCTAGTTATCAAACTTTTGTCAAGATTCATAACATGCAAAAATCTTCTCCCATTCCGAAAGGCTGTTTGATTGTAGTACCCTTAGCTGTACAGAAGTTTTTTAGTTTGATAAAATCCCAGTTATTTATTTGTGGTGTTGCTGCAATTGGCAGGGGGTATTCCTCATAAAATATTTTCCAGGGCCAATATTATCAAGTGCTTTCACTGCTGGTGGGATTGCAAACTAATACAACCTTTATGGAAAGAAGTATGGAGAATTCTCAAAGAACTAAAAGTTGACTTTCCATTTGATCCGACAATCCTATTACTAGGTATCTACCTTGAAGAACAAAAATCATCTTACCACAAAGACATTTACTCCAGAATGTTTATTGCAGCTCAGTTCATAATTGCCAAGTCATGGAAGCAACCCAGATGTCCATCAACCCATGAATGGATTGACAAATTGTGGCATATGTATACCATGGAATACTGTTCAGCCATAAAAAATTTACACTTTACATCTTTTATGTTTACCTAGATGGAGTTGAAACACATTCCTCTTAGTAAAGTATCTGAATAATGGGGAAAAAATCCAGTGTACTCAATATTGATATGAAACTAATATATAAACACACACATATACCAATGATAAAACACAAATATAGTCTAGCAAGGGGGAGGGATGAGGAGGGAGAGAGAAGGATAAAGGGGGAATGGCAACTGGTGGGAGGAGGGTGGGCATTTGGTGGGATCTCACCTAATGTGCACAATTCCACAGTTCCAACTTGAATTTTACCTTGGAAGTGAGAACAATGTAACCTAAAACTTTTTCCCCCTCATATTAATTTGAAATAGTATTTGATACCAGGGCATATAGTTAACAACAATGTATTGTATATTTCAAAATAGCTCATAGACAAGACATGAAATGTTCACAACACAAAGAAATGATCAATATTCGAGGTGCTAGATGGCCTGACTGGATAATTACACATTCTATACATGTGACAAAGTATAACATATGCCCATAAATGTGTACAAATATTGCATATCAAGACAAAATAAAATAGTTTTGGAAAGTTTGAAAGAAAGGTGCTAAGACTTTGTATCTATTACTTCTCTGCTGCACAGAACATTAACTAAGGCTATTTTTCCCTCCTCACTCCTCCCTTTGTAGTCTATGATCCAGTTGTACTGGTGCACGGTGTGGATATGCATACATGCCACCCTATCCAAACTCCTAAATCTCCCGTAGGCTGCTCTCTCTACTAGAACTCTCTCTTACAGCCTAACTCCTCCATCTAGCAAATGCCTGTTCATCCACCATCCACCCATACGCAGCTCTGCACCTCCCGTGATGAACTGGACAAACAGCTCTGAGGTGTTTGTACAACTCATTCAATGATTCTCAAAGCATTCAAATCGGAATATAACAGGCAGCCACTAGTTGAGGGGACCCCCAAAAAGTGCTGCCCTTGGACCCATCTTACAACAGCTTCCTGGGCATTTCCCTGGACAGACCACGTTGCCAGGGGCTCCTCACACCCCAAGTACACCAACACTGTCATCAGGAGGCTGCCCTCCGTGTCTCTCAGCATCCCTGGGTCCTTCCATTGCCAAACCGAACCTCCCAGTCCACCATCCACTCATGAGGCTGCCAGGTAGTCTCTCCCTGGACTCAGTGCACAGCCTCAGATGAGGAGTGTCTCTCAGATGAATTGGGTTTTTGTTCCTTCCAACCTGTGTTGAAATTTACAAGCCTAAAACAAAGGCTCTCACTGTACCCTGGTCTTGGCTCTGCCCAGGACACTAATTACCCAACAACAGCAGTCCATTTCCCTGAGAGAAAGTGGCCAACTCTGATTAAGGGGCCCCACGGGAGGGTGCTGAAAATGATCTTTTCATTTTCTTTCTAAAGTAGCCTTTGTCCCTATCACTAGTGGCTGCCCTGCCTCAGTGTTGCTGGGCATTTACAGATATAAGTTAGGTGCCAAGAGGACTCTAGGTTGGAGCAGGGGCCTCACCTGCACTGGGCATTTACTGAGTGCAGAGGCCAGGCAAGGTTCTCTTTGCAACCAAGCACTGTCTTTTGTCAACTCTGAAAAGTGAGAATTATTATCCCGGTTTGAAAGTCAAAGGACCAAAACCCAGAGCCATAACATCAGAAAAAGGTTAAACTGGATTATAACCTAGTACTGGTTCAAAAGCCAAGTCTTGTGTTTCCAGAATCAACTAAGAAACATGAAGCACGGTTTTCCCCAAATCACATCATCATGGCACTTTATAACCAGAATGGGTCCTTCTAGAGATCGTCTTCTTCAGCCAAAGTCCAAACAGTGCGAGGATTGGCCAAGTGCACCTCGGACAGATTGGCACACAGACCTGGAGTTCCAGTCTCAGACTTTGAGGCCAGGGCTGTTTCCCTTCAAATTGCTCTCTCGTCATTGTCCGAACCTCCCCGAGGGCCTCTCTTCCCTGACTGTTGACTAGACTAGTCTACACAGAAGAGGCAGATTTCACAAATCCTGGGAGCACCCAGAGACTTTGAACCGCAGCAAGCCAGTGGAGTGGAGTGCCGGGTATCACAGGGAGTGTAGACAAAACAAATGCCGAATTTCCAGCTGCAGAAGGAAGATCTATAAATAAATTTCAGTGAGGGACATTTTCAAGATCATAAGCATGAAGGAAAAATAGCTAGCTTTCCTACCCCCAGGAAGAGTAACCCTCACATGAAGGCTATGTTAACCAGTTTGATGGAAGTGTTTCAGATTGTGTGTGAAAACCCCACACTGTGCCCCAGGAGTGCATTCATGTACATAGTTACCATTCAATTAAAAAAAAAAGAGTAACCCCCAGAAATAAGGTACACGGCAATGTGCTGAAGGGAAGGAGGTGTGCTGCCTACGGCCTCGTCCAAGGCCTCCGGGAAGCGTGTTGAAGTCTCTGCCTAGGAACTGCCTCCAGCCCAGCAGTGTGGGAAGTTGGGATCTAACATGAGAGCCCTGGTGGACAGAAACGCAACCCAGAGCCTTGTACTTGGAGGGAAACGCCCTGGAGGGGAGAACAAAAACTCAGTGAAATAAACAAGGACTAGCCCTCTTCCCTGAGCCGAAAGCTAATCAGGTTGAACCAGACGAAAATCAGGCACCTAGCCAAGTCAACTCTACCTCGCCCGTGTGATGCCTGCCTGTTACGTTTTCATGGGAATTTGACAGATGCTACAGTACAACGCGTACAGATTTGCTACTAGCTGATACTTATCCTCTGACAGTGAAGAATGGGGAGGCAGGTGGGGTGCCTGGGAGTGGAAACAAAGAATTAAACCGCCCCCCTCCCTGTGTCAGGTAGGAACCACTGAGGTCTCACTTTGCTAAACTCCCCAAGAGAATAAAATATGGGATAAGTAACCCTAAACAGAGTTCTTTTCTTCATGCACCAAGGCCAAGGTAAGTGACAAAGCGAAAAACACTGAGGTGAAATATCAATCGTAATGAAAAGAGTGAGAAAAGTGAAATCAATTCCATTCAGTTAAGGCATGAAGCTTCGTGAAGTTCACACAGTGTCAGACTGTTTGGATTTAAATTTTGATTCAGGCACTCGCTAGATTTTTGCCT
Source organism: Otolemur garnettii (assembly GCF_000181295.1). NCBI lineage: Eukaryota > Metazoa > Chordata > Mammalia > Primates > Galagidae > Otolemur > Otolemur garnettii. The sequence continues at coordinate 7,782,365 of NW_003852424.1, forward strand.
TTAGGTGGAGGCGTGATGCCCTGTGTCTCAGCTTCACCCACCTGCAAGGGAGGCACAGCCCCACCCACCCTGTAGCGTTGCTGGAACGAGATCCTAGTGTTGGCCGCACTGTGGGTATTGTTCTCGGCAGCCTCCGTATGTCATCTCACTTAAACCTCATGACAACTCTAGGAGGCAGTTCCTTTTATTTCAAGTGCACACACCTACACACATGTTGCACAGAAAAGCGAAAAGAAGGCATGTGGCGGGTAGCTGGCTCACCAACCATCCCGCAACCGGTAAACAGTAGAGCCAGGATCTGAGCCCAGGCGGACTGATGCTAACCCCCATGTCTCACCACCACGCACACTGTCTGTCCTTTCTGTGTGTTTACCCAGAAGCCTGGAACCCAACCAGCCATCAGTAGCCTTCAGCCTCAGTATTGTTCTGATGACCTTCTGAGAGGTCAGAAATCACAACCAAGCCAGGCCTTTGCAAATTTGGCTGGAACACTGAAAGCAGGGCTGCCTCGAGACCCACAGATGCACTAGCTGGCAGCTTGGGTCTTACCAGCCACAAGATGCAGAGTCATCTCTCCTTAAACCAAGCCTCTGAAGCAGGGTAGACGCGACATACTGAACATGGGGGCCCAATCAAAGCTACAAAGATTATTCTTTGTTACGATGTCCCTGCTTGGACTTGTAATCTTCACTAACTAATCAAGTTAGGTTCTGCCCAAAGAAAGCATTGATTTCATATGTTCCGAGGGCGGTGATGCAGCCTCTGATACTCACAATGACAGTAGGTGACCGCCTGTAGGACTAGCTGGGCCCTTCCACAGACACTGCCTTTTTTATAATTCAGAGGATGCCAGCTGGTGGCAATGACTTAGACGGACATGTGCCGTGATCTGTGCCTTCTCTATCCCTGAATAACCTAGAACGGGTTCAAGAGATGACTCAGACCTGGCAGCAAAGAACGCACGGAGCATGCAGCTGCGCTCCTCCCAGCCCCACCCTCCACACGGCTTACACAATCTGCATGTCGCTCCAGGAGGCCAGGTGCCTGCCAGCATTGTTTATTGGTCTGTGTTATAAAAGCCCATGGGAACCTGGCTTTCCTGCCAGCCAAGTGGGCTCTGGTTCCTGCTCTTCTTGACTTTCCTACTGAATGTCACAGCAGGGCTTTACAAGTAGTATGTCTAAACTCACGAAACTGCAGAAATGAACGAACCAGTGTGGCGATTCTCACGTCTCCTTACTCATCCCTTATCAGGGGCACTCCTGGTTCGGTAGGTATCAACAATGGAGGATAATACCAGGACACTGAATAGATGTTCATTATAATTTCTACTAGACTTACCTACCTTGGACCCTGGAGTTGGGACCTGTTGCTGAAAACCATCCATGCAGGGTGAGAAGAACTAACCTGACAGTGTCCAAGAGACGGCCCATGGCCCAGGACTGACACCACAAGAGAAGGGACCACCTGTGCTGTCCTGAGACTCCTCAGTCTCAAATAACCCATAACTTTCCCTGTGGGTGATTAGAGCAGACATTTTTGCCTTATTCTTCATTTTCGTTCTATGAGACACCAGTCTAGCCAACAGCTGAGCTTTCTCCAGTTTGAAAGTGCTTAGTACTTTACAGCTATTACTAATCTTCACAACAGCCCAATGACCTATACTGGAAGTTTGGGGTTGATTGGTAATCTCTTATAAATTCTCTCATGTAAAAAAATAAGAATTAGATCCTCGATTAGCATTCTCCTGCAGAACTTGAACTTGAGATTTTTCTCACTAAGAGATAGTTGAAGTTTAGTGGGAGAAGTTTGTGTACATTTTTAAATGAGAGAAAAATAACATTTAAGAATGCTTGGCATTATTTTATTTTGTTTTGTACACAGTATACGTGTGATTGTAGAGAACGTTAAAGAGTCCTCATCTGAAGATGCTGATGTGAGTTTATATTTAGATGGCTAGATTGTAAGTGGCTTTTATTTTCTTCCTTTTGTTTACCTGTATTTTCTACAATAACAATATTATAGTATGGAAAAGGACAGGGATTATGTTTGTTCTGTGGGTTTCCAAAGGCCAGAGCGAGGACTGGTGCATGGAAATAGCAGGGAGTTATCGTTCAGCCCACGTGAGAAAGAACCTTCTACCAACAGAGGGGGGACATCCACATTTTGAGGATATTTTAGATTCTTATCAGGAGAAAAATCCAGTGGAGCTTTTAGCTCCAGATACACTCTTTAAAAGCTCAGACACTCAATGTTTTTTAAAAAATGTTTTAAAAGGTATTTATTCTATAAAGACAAAAGCAGTTGAAGGTTGCCGATGGTGACGTTGCCGGTGGGTGGAAGGAAGAAGAGGTTGGAGGAAGGGAGAGGGCAGAGGCAGGTGCCCCCAAGGAAACCCCACTGAACCCCCAGGGCTCCAGAAAGTCCCAGGGGCAAGCTGGTGACTCTAGAACAATGGTAAATGATTGGCAAGACTTCTTTGCCCTCCCTTGGTGCAGATTTCCAAAAGGATGCTTCCTGCCTTTGCTTGGGAAGCCCTCTCCATGACCTAGGAGGCGTCCTCCCTGTGAACAGCAGTGACAGTAGATGGATTTGTAAGTGCACAAATTCTTTCTCTCTTCATATGCGTATTTACTAGGTGCGAAGTCCCCAGGACACCAGTTGGAAAAGAAATCCCAAACAATCACTGATCTACCAACCTAGAAACAGCCCTCGGCACCAGATCTGGTGCATTTCCTTCTATCCATTTTGTCTTTCTTTTATTTTTCATAAAATTGAGCACAAATGTCCTCACCTTTTCCTTCTCAATATTATGTTGGGAACATCTGTCATGTCTTTAAATATTTTTAATGATATAATATTTCCACGCAGTTTTAGCAGATATTTCTTTGATTTCTTCTTATGTTTACTAAAAATTGGTGGGGGTTCTCTTCTATTAAATTATCTGTTAATATAATTGGGACATTTTTATATTTAGAAGTCAAATTGTTTTTTCTTATTTATTGTTATTCTGTTGATTTTATTGCAAGTATTTTTTTTAGCTTATTGATAGCTTTTTTATCTGGTATTGATATTTAGGCAATTACAATTCATAATTGCCAGGTCATGGAAGAAGCCCAAATGCCCATCGATCCACGAATGGATCAATAAACTGTGGTATATGTACACCGTAGAATGCTGTGCAGCCCTAAAGAAAGATGGAGATTTTACATCCTTCATGTTTACATGGATGGAGCTGGAAAATGTTCTTCTTAGCAAAGTCTCACAAGAATGGAAGAAAAAGTATCCAATGTACACAGCCCTATTATGAAACTAATTTATAGATCTTAAATGAAAGCTACAACCTAATTCTAGCCTAAGAATATGAGGAGGGGGTGAGGGAGGGGAGAGGAGAAGGGCAGATGGGTGGTGGGAGGGTGACTGGAAAGATCACCTATATGGTCTGTCTAACAAGGGTACAAGTGAACTTTTCTAGAACTAGAGTATAAATGTTTTAACACAATAACTAAGTAAATGACACAAAGTTATTAACCAAAGACATTAACCAGTTTGATGAAAATATTTCCAATTGTATATGAAAACACTACGCTGTACCCCATGTTTGCATTAATGTATACAGCTATCATTTAATAATAAAAAAAAGATGTTTAGACAATTAGCGTTTAATTTTTGAGCATCACGTCTGTACATAATTGCATTTATGATTTTTCTACTTTTTGAAAAAGATCTGCAAAATCCTTCCCCATTTTTGAAGAGCCAGGCATTCATTCCACTTTTTTTACTTGAATTTTTACTTTAAACTCTTTTCTGTTGTTTTACTTAGTGTGATTTTTTTTCATAACTCTTTTTACATTTACAAAAAATTACTTCATTTTCAATTCAGAAAATTTTGAAAAACGAAAAATACAAACATAATAAATCTGTATATTTTCACACATAGGAATGGTACTGCTAACATTTTTCTGTATTTCTTCACATTTTTCGTATTCACATGTTTTTAATAAAATTGATTTTGTTACATATAATACATACTTGTATCCATGTACATAGTTTGTATTATCCTTCTTAAGAAGAGCTTACTAGGCTCGGCGCCTGTGGTTCAAGTGGCTAAGGCGCCAGCCACATACACCCAAGTTGGCGGGTTCAAATCCAGCCCAGGCCTGACAAACAACAATGATGGCTGCAACCAAAAAATAGGCGGGTGTTGAGGTGGGTGCCTGTGGTCCCAGCTACTTGGGAGGCTGAGGCAGGAGACTCACTTGAGCCCAGGAGTAGAAGGTTGCTGTGAGTTGTGATGCCACAGCACTCTATCCAGGGGAACAGCTTGAGGCTCTGTCTCAAAGAAAAAAAAAAAGAATAGCTTACTAAGTCATTAGTCTTTAACATTTTTTTAACTTTTTAATTAAATTATAACTGCATACATTTATAGGGTACAATGTGATGATTTGATATACAATAGGGAAAGCTTAAATCAAACTGATTAATTAAACTTCCTTATTTTTGGTGGTAAGACATTTCCAGCTTACTCTTAGTTGTTTAGAAATGTACCCTTGCACTGGGCCCATTAGTCGATCAAATGCCCTCTCACCTCCCACCAAACACTTTCTCCCCTCCCCACTTTCCTCCCCTCCTTGTTACACTGTATTTGTGTTTTATCATTCATAAGAGAGTATAAGTGTCTTTATATTAGTTTCATAATAATATTGACTACATTGGATACTATTTTTTCCATTTTTAAGGTACTTTACTGAGAAGGATGTCTTTCAGCTCCATCCAGGTAAACATAAATGATGTAAAGTCTCCGTCTTCTTTTATGGGTGAATAGTATGCCATGGTATACATATGTTTGTTAATCCATTTATGGGTTGATGGGCATTTAGGCTGCTTCCACGAGTTGGCAATTACAAATTGGGCTGCAATAAAAGTTTTTAACATTTTTATTTATTAACTACAATTATTTCATCATGGGGAATATCTGCTATGTAACAGATTTCTAACTACTGGACCTACCTTTTTATTAATACAACTGAAATAAGAATATTTGTATATAAATCTTGGCCTCCATATCTTTCTGTTTATCTTTTCCTTGGATAGATGCCAATACATGTACTTTATAAGTCAAAGAATCTGAAGCTTTTAGACATTTTTAATAAATATCACTCTTCAGAAGAGCAAGTCTTTTAAAATTTCTAAGGGCCCTTCTTACCACTCTCCCAAAATCCAATGGAATTTTTTAAACAGAAAAAAAAAGTGGCATTTATTTTCATTAACATTTGCCTGATTACTAGCATAGCAGAATATTTTTGCATTTAAATCTTGACTCTATCTGGAATTTATTTTGGCGTTTAAAGTAAGAAGCTTGGACTTGATTTTCCTGCAAGAGCAAAGGTTATCTTCTATCCATTCCCCAGTGCATGATCACCCCTTGTTTATACACTAAGCTCTTAGGCAACCTCAAGTTTAAGGACCAACCACTCTGGCACTCACAGGCCTACTGGTTTCGTTATTGGAGCTTTTACCCAGTGTACGTATCTAGTGACCATTCTTTATTGCCATGTCCACCACGGCCCATGTACTACAGACTCCTTTTCTCAAATTCCCACCAAAAATTTCATGGAGAATTTTGACTTACTTATGAAGCCTATAAATTGACACAAATTACCACCTTTACATCATTATGCCATATAGAATAATATATTTTCCTCCATTGGAATCTTCTTTTATCTCTCTCAGTAAAATTTTGGAGTTTTTATCATAAAGGTGCCATGCTTTTCTGAGTAGCATTACTCCTATGTACCCTGGGACCAGAGCCCTACTCCTTTGAGCCACAAGCGCTGCCCTCCTCCGTTTTTTCTTGCTATTTTAATATAATCTTTTCTTTTCCTTCATCATGTTCTCCAGCTGTTATTTTGTTGCTTATGTATGGCAAAGCTATTAGTATAATTTTAGTATATTTGGAGGAACAGTCTTTTAAAATCTTAAGTGTGTGTATTGAATTGTATCAATTGTATTTCAGCATCAACTGATACCAAGTTGCTTTGGGCTCTAAAGGTATGACTGATCAGAAAAGCTTCCTCACACAAAACCCCTCTTGAGCTCTTTACACAAGTCCCGGTTTTGAATTTAGATCTCATGATTTTACATTTTGCATCCATATCCATGTAGAATAACTATTTATAAGTTTCCTATTTGTTCTTCAGTGAGAAGTTTTAAGATCAGGATTAAGCCAGATTTATAAAGTTGGGAGGGGGTTCCTAGAATTTTTTCAGCATAGTAATAAGCTGTTCCTTAGAAGTTTAAAATAACTCACTAGAAACTTGTCTGGTCTTGAGATAAATTTTAGAATAAATTCTTTAACTATTTTTATCTTTCTCCCATATACTTTGATTTGCTTGAGGTTTTTATTCTCTCTTGGATCAATTTTAAATTTTCTTAGCAAAACAGCCATTTCACTGACGTGTTCCGTTCTTCCCACAGTATTTGTTCTCTTCTAGTTTTAAAATGTACTCCAAAGCTGGGATTATCGCTGCTTATTTTTCTAAATCTCCACTGTCTCTTTTTCTGTTAAGTTTTCCAGTAACCCAACAAGAAAAATAGCTCTTAGATTGATTAATTACACCGAGGGTTCTCTCTGTTTTCTAAATCAGAACTTGTGCTTCAATCGTAGTCTGTTTGCTATTGTTTGATTTATATTCTTATTGCCCTCTTATCTACTTTTTGGAAATTACCACTTCGTTTGTTTATTTGGGGGTTTTGTTTTTAAAAAGTGAAAATCATTTTCTGTCATTTTTGCTTTGCCTCGACGTACGACTTTAGCTACATTTCCTGTGTTTGTGATGTAAGCAGCATCTTTTTATTATTTTCTAACTAAACCACTAAGAAAATAGGTTCGAATTTTGGAGAGTTTGACATTTGATTGTTTTATTTTTAAGTAATTGGATAGATCTTTTCATTTAATTCTTATTGCTCATTTCAATTTGAATAACACTGGCGTTAGAGCCTTTGCACAGGGTCTCCATCATAGTTCAATATTTTAAATTCCACATGAAATTTTTGGACACCCTGTAGTTTCTATAAGCAATTTGGGATCTGTCAGTATTTTTTCTTTTAACCATTTCTGACAAAGGTTGATAGAGAACATGATAACACTTACTGTTAACTTCCCCTTGTCTTTTAAATAATACGTGATTAATACATATTTTGTCAGGCTGTAGAGGGCACGAAGGGAAATAGGGTATTCCCAGTGCAGAATCCTGGTCTGTGATTAGTTGTGAAACAGATTCTGTACTCCTCAGAGTCCCTTCCTCTGAAATAGAGATAATAAAAACAATACATTCCTCAAGGGCTTCTGAGTAATAATCGAGGACAAGTGCCTCCCATGATAACTGACTCATTGACTATGCCCCCCAAAGTACAGACATTGTAAAATGTACAATTCATCATACAAAATGACTCCTTATTTTCCATTTAAAGTCTGTTGCCTTGACAATGACTTTTCTGAGGGGAGCGTTGGTCTTCGGCTCTGCATTTGCCTATTCCACCCTCACTTCTTATTTTCTATCTTGCCATACTTTATATTAGACATATTCCTTGTTAACAGAATATAACTCACTGGTTTTTAAATACAGTTCAAGTTCGGGTGTGGGACACAACAACTTGAGGGACTCTACCTAACATATGCAAATATTGCCAGGTAGTTGTTTGTACCCTCACATTAACTTGAAATTTTAAAAAAAAGAAAAAATTAAATACAGTTCAAAAACCTCTGTAAAGGCTCAGCACCTGTAGCTCAGCGGCTTGAGCAGGAGTCCTCAAACTTTTTAAACAGAGGCCCATTCACTGTCCCTCAGACCGTTGGAGGGCTGGACTGCAGGCCCCGGGATGAGTTGGCTGCTAAGCAGGACAGGCAGCAGCGGCAAAAATACCCGGCAGGCTGGGTAAATGTCCTAGGCGGGCTGCATGTGGCCCGCAGGCCATGGTTTGAGGACGCCTGGGCTAGGGCGCCAGCCACATACACCATAGCTAGCAGGTTCGAATCCACCCCAGGCCTGCCAAACAACAATAACATCTACAACCAAAAAATAAAAATAGCCGGGCATTGTGGCAGGTGCCTATAGTCCCAGCTACTTGGGAGGCTGAGATGAGAGAATTGCTGGAGCCCAAGACTTTGAGGTTGCTGTGTGCTGTGATGCCACCGCACTTACCAAGGGTGACAAAGTGAGATTCTGTCTCAAAAAAAAAAAAAACTTCGTAAAAAGAATTCAAATCATTTGCATGGATGGTCTTGGCTGTGACTGGTCTCGGGTCGTCACTACCCTCGTGCGTTTTGGCCGTGCACCTTTCCTGTGTATTTCCCGGCCTTTGCTTTTATGGGTTCCATTTTGTTTATTAATCTAGGGTTGTGGACTTTATTATGTTTGTCACTTTAATAATTCTATTAGTCATGGCCTTTAAGTTTGGGGGGGAGTGTTTGTTTGTTTTATTAAGGTGAAATTCCCATAACATAAAACAAGCCTTTAAGGTGAACAATTCAGTGGCACTTAATGCACTCGTGGTGTTGTCCAACAACCACCTCTATTCCTATTAGGTTTAATAAAGATTTCATTGTGTTAATCCGATTGTCAAAGCTTCATTTTCCCCGAGGCAGATGAGGACTTCATCAGGCTCTTTTTCCCGTGTTTCTCCAGTACAGTAGAGGTTTACAACAGCTCATCCAAATTATTAGCAAGTACAATGACATTTCTTTAAACTCTGTAGCCTCTTTCAAGAATTATAATTATTATCTGCATACAATCCTGGAAATTTGCATTCAACTTTTTAATGGCCTGTGTGTGCTGAATTGTGTTCCGCCACAACTTATATGTAGAAGCTGTACCCCTCAAGACCCCAGAATGTGACTGGGTTTGGAGAAAGGGACTTTCAAAGAGCAACGGAATTAAAATGAAGTCTTCAAGGTGTGTCCTAATCCCATATGACTGGTGCTCTTCCATGAAGAGGAAATTGGGACACAGACACAGAGGGAGGACCAGGGGAACAAACCCGAGGGGAATAGATGGTCATCTGTAAGCCAAGGAGAGAGGCCTCGGAAGAAACCACGAAGGTGATATTGTGATGTCCACTTCCAGCCTCCAGAGCTCTGAGACAGCAAATTCTGTTGTTTAAGCCACGCAGTCTGTGGAACTTTGTTATGGCAGCCCCAGCGAACCAATACACACAGCGATTGCCTCTCCTCCGCAGAGTCTCAAAGGCACCATTCCCACCTCCTCCCTCCCGTGCACGGCTGCACACACACTCTACCGAGGGGATCCCTATGCCCCAGGAGACCTCTCTTCTGGCCACCTCCACCCATCTGTGTTACCCTGTCTCTGCACCCTGCCTGCCCTTTAGTTTCTAAGCCATTTGCATAATTACACTTATACAGCTGTTTCTGTGACAACAGTTTACCATATATCCCCACGTCCTTAGCTTGACACATACCAGCTGCCCCCAACAATTTGCCAGGTGAATGAAGGTAGCACTGCATAAATTAAAAAAAAAGATTCCGGGTTTGTTACCTGTCTTGTTTCCACTAAACACACTGGCTTTCATCTGTAGCCCAAATTGTTCTCATTTCTACAGAATAGATTTATCTTCTTCAGTGGTTCTGTTTGGCCCTTGGCCTCTGTTTGGAAATGTCCTACCTGATCATTACAAAAACGCCCACCAAAACCTGACCTCCAAGCAGCAAGTGCAGTTTGAGAAAGGCCGAGGATTTTTGTTAACATCACTCCAACAAATAAAGACGAAACCCATGCGTCATGAAGGTAAATATCCGTGGCTGGGGCCCCTGAGCCCTAAGCCTATCTCCAGCCACCATGGTGTGTTCAAAATAAAGGAATCCAGCCAAGAAGGATTAACCCGTATATTTACACATATACAACTTTAAATATTTCATAACAATGTATCCCATGAGCCCCATCCTCAGATGCTCCAGACAAGGAAAAGCACAGCAATACCCTGGGCTGTACTTGCTGCCAGGCATTTGCAAGTGAGAAAACAATTACTCTGGAAATTAGACCCAGAGCAGCACGCTCCTTGTCAAACAAGGCAAAAAAATGCCTGCGGAAACTTCCACATCACCTTTTAAGGGCTTAATTAATTTGTACGCTGATCTCAAAATCAGTCTAGGAACCCACCTGTTAATAAAATGATGGATAAGCCCCATGTGCCTTTTTCATTCCGGGGCTTTGTACCCAGCCTCATTGGCAGGTTAGAAACCCTTTGCGTCTCTGCCCCAGTGGCTTCTGAGAGCCATTCACAGTGCAATGTTCTTCCCATAAATTCAATTACTCTTATTAGGGTCAAGCCCACACTTTCCACTCTGCAGCTGGGGGAGCATTTTTATACAGACCCTTTTCTGCCCTGGAGCAACTGTCCCTCTCTACAGCCTTAGACACAGTTCAATTCCATATTAAAGAAGCCCTTTCCAGCCCAGGGATGAAATCTGTCTGACATCAGTAGTGCCTCTCAAAACTGACCCTGGGGACTTGCTTCTCCCAGCTCCCTGCTTAGAATCTCCCCCTTTGTCAATCAGAATTTCTCACAGCTGTCAAGAAGGCAAGTAAAACTCTTCACTATGGCAAGGGTCCTCTAACCCCACCACCCACGGCTCAGCCGAGCAAAACAACAGACCAGCAGGATGGGGGTTTCCATCAGCGACCGGCTGCGGGTGAGGAAATGCAGCGTCCAGCCCCAGATGTGCATTTTCTGCCCAATAACATTTGTGAAGTGTAACCAAGTTGGGGGGAGCAGGGGCCAAATGTGGGGGAAACGACATGACTTTTGGGAGTAACAGCTATGAAGTGCCAACTAAGTGCCCGGCAGATTGGGACACCCCCCCCCCTTTAAATTTCACAATCCCACGAGAATGGCCTGATGATTCCCATTGACACATCAACAAGGGGAAGCTGAGAGATTTGCAGAAAGTCATCCATCACCCACCAGAAAGAAGGAAAGGGGCTCTCTCTGCTCCTCCAGGCACCTTTTTCCTTCCTCCTTCCTCCCTCCGCCCCGACCTCCAGGGTGAGCAGACCCAGGCAGGCAAAGGCTGCATTTTGGGCGGTCTCTCCAAATTCTGATCCAGGCGCCAAGAGGGACAAAAGACACAAAGCAAGCTAGTGGCCTTTGTAAATCACTTTTCCTGTTATAAACAACTTCTTTTCTCACTAGTGTTTCTCTGAGGCTGATTGATAACTCTTGGAGCAGGAAACCCATGAGAAAGTCCCTTTCCCTCTCAAAATTGAGGGCTTCCAGGGGGACCAGCCATCGTGCCAAGCCCCCCACCCCCGCCCCTGAGCTCCATGGTGAATGGCAGCGTGGGGCAGGAAGGGCCTCTGCCAAGCACTGTTCCCAGCTCCCCGGGCAGACCTCAGCTTCCCATGTCAATGCGAGTGCCTCAGGACTTTCTGAAGGCCATGGGCCTTGATGAATATGTGAGAAAAACAAACATTTGTCTCAGGGTTTGGGAAAGAAAGGGAGGAAGGGAAGTTTGGAGAAAGACTCCCCCAGGCACGCCTGGGAAACCCCAAGAGTCTAATTGAAAGGGTTTTAAATAGTAAATATGAAATCTAAACCCAGATGGTTCTTTTTCAAAGAAAGCAAACCACTCATTAAGCCGATCCCTTCCTATAGGATCGCCTTAAAGACAGAAGAAGAAGGAAGCCTTCCCCCAAGCACTCTGGCTGCCAAGTCCCATGTCAATCTCGTGGCTGAGTGGGAAAAGGGCAGAGCGGAGGAAGGGGCATATTTCCTGCTCTCCTGGGCCAAGCTGGCATTAGGGAAGTTGTCGGTTCCTCCTAGACCCTAGTGTCAGCCTCAAAATTACTCCTGAAAGGGGATCCCAAAGAAAAGGAAAATGGAACCTGTTGAAGACAAGTGGCCCAGAGACGTCCAACCGGGCAAGCCTGGGCACCAGCTGGTAGGACTGTGAACAGATGTGCAAAGCCCCCCTCCCCCACCTCAAGGTGCCCTGGACTCAAATGTCCCAACAGGAAAACTGAGCAGGGCCCCAGATAGAGAGACTGAACACCTGTCCTGGCGATCATGAAGCCCCTACCCAAGAGGGTGAACCCCCTCGTGTGGCTTATTCAGCTCTTGTTTGACTTTCTCCTGCGTGTGCTCCGACCACTGAGAAGATGGACACAGCTTGGGCAGACCTGACATGCTCAGAATTTCAGCACTCCTCCCAAGGGCCTTGTGGCCAACACCAGTGTACCCCAGGACACTTATGCACCCTGTATTTCACTAAGTTTAGATATCATCTATTTATTATAAGATGCACTATTGTTTGAAAGACCATTATAAAGGAAAAAAGCTACCATTGAGGCCAGGATATGTCATCAATTTTAAGAAGCAGACTGATTACAGAGATGTTAAGCAAAAGAAAAAAAAGAAAGAAAGAAAGAAAACAAAGGCATTGTAGAATAAAAATCAATGAAATACATTAATAGCTGACATTTCCTGGGAACATAGCCGGTGCCGGGCCCAGTGCCAAATACCTCCCATGGATCACCTCGTTCCCTCCCCACAGCTGTAATTATCTCCATTCTTCAAGTGAGGAGAGCGAGTCTCCAAGAGCTGCGTTAACTTGCCCAGCATCACACAGTGTGGCCAGGGTGCACATTCAGACCTGTCTGAATCCAGAGCCCCAGCAGGCATACTTGGGGTGGGGGTGGGGATTGAATCCCCTGGATGGATCTCCAAAACGGTCAGGTCTCACCCTGCTGAGGGTCTGATTAGTGATTCTGATTAGTTAACAAAACTACATTTCTGCACAAACATCCAGGTCATTGAGATGGAGATAGGCAGTCCCAGGGCCAGTCCTGGGGACCCAGAATAAAACCTCCACATATGAGTTCAGCAATGTCAGTCCTGGGGTGTCCCACAGCGCTTAGCTTCTTTGGAGAGACAACCAATAGCTAATGCAGGGCAGTAAATTCAGTGACCTGTGGCATTTTATGAGCACTCTTTATACCAGAATTACTCTGTCCTGGTAAACCAGCTCCTGTACGCCCACAAAGCACGCTGCCATCCCCAAATCAAGGTCCTACTCAGTATCTGAGCAGGGCCAAGAGCATACGTCACTTTGGGGCTACCACACAAAGCTGGGTCCACAGAACATGGGAGAAAAGGTTGCTTCTTTTCAATGCTGTCTTTTAGAACCACCTTCTGGTCCTCAATACAACTTGGTACCCTCACAGCAAATGAGGCAAACTCCAAAAGGTGGGGACAATAAAGATTCTGTTAGAATAGTGACTGATTCATCACTGGACAGTCATGAGACTTGGGTTTCAGCCACAGATCCCTTACACTAGGCTTGCAACTTTGGGGCTCTCTAAATCTATTTGCTCACCTGTATAATGAGAATTTCTAATGTGTCCTTTAAGTGGTGGTGGCTAAAATAGAATGAGATCTCAGGCTTCTAGCATTAAACACAACACCTGCCAGTTACTAAGAACTCACTAAATATGGGTTCCTTTCAAATCCTTTCAATCAAACAGATGCAATGAAGGGGTTTTGCATGATCAAGAATATGTACCTCAAGAAATCAAATGGTAGGAAGAATAGCAGCTCCAAAAAGGGCTGATCATCTCACTTTCAGTTTGTAGTTCTTTAAACTTTTCTAGTTGTTAAGGATACTGACTCTAGATTGCTGGGATTTATACCCCCTGACCTTGTGACCTTAAGCTGATCTCTTAGTTTTTCTAATCCCATGAAAAACTGGAGCAGATTTTGAAATGGGCAAAAACGTAACTGGGTTTTCTGGCTCCTGTATCCTCTGGATTACCTCCGCCTCGCATTGACTTAAGGCTGTTGTACAATTCTCTACATCGTAGAAAATTTATACTAAGATGAGCCATTCTCGTCCACAGAAGTACAGACAGATTCAGTAACATCTTACAGGTTCTCCTGTTAATTAACGAGTTCAATAAAATCTCTCACCTGTGTTCCTTTTACATTAGTATGAGAGTCATAATTTTACTTTCCAAAACCATTTACTTTTTAGAAAACATTTATGCTTAGATCAATGATAAATTTCCTCATCTGTGTGTCGAAAATAATAAAAATGTCCACGTGGTAGGGCGGTAGTGAGGCTAAATGGGCTGGCTATCCAGGCAGAGCTCTCAGCAGGTGCCCGGCACATCATAAGTACTCAATAAAATTTACCAAGCAAGACAAGCTGTCAAGACTGAATAACGATGAGTGAATGAAGCGTTCTCAGTCTTAAGTTGCTCTCCCCAATTTTTTTTCTTAAATATTATTTATCGCTCCTTATTGCTTCTTCAGTAGTGAGCACTCCCAGATCAAACAAACAAACAAACAGCGAATGAATCACAATTTTAAGAATTAGAGGAATAACAATTGTGATTAATGTGTGAGCTTGGATTGGGGGAAAATTTGGTATTATATTTTTTTATGGACACATACACATGCTGGTGGCTGCAATCTTATATTGCTTCCTTATAGGTAGACTCTACTAATAAATTATTTCTAGTTTATGTGATGAAGACAACTGTATCCATATTTCATTGTATCTCCCAAACAATATAGGGACTTCCAGATGTCCTGCACCTGAACGACTTTGAACACCACGTATCTAGGAGACAGGGAATCAGAGCACCTCCTCCTGATAAAATTACATTATTTATCAGAAATAATAATGACGGAAATGATCAAGTCATTCTAGGTCACCTGGGATCAAGGACTCTTTAGAATGGGGACTACTTAGAGTAAAAACAGAAAAATGAAAAGAAAAGCAGCTGCCAGTCACAAAGTACTGAAATAAATAATCTGTTTCTTCATCCAGCAATGGATACTCTACAAGAAGTTCAGAGTCTACTGGGGCACAGGGACGGTTTTCATGAGAGTGTCTCTCAAACATAAAGAATATGATGAGCTCCAACAGAGGTAAACAGAGGCAGAGACACACAGAGCCTGTGTCACAGAGGAGACGCCACTTCCCGACTCTTGAGAGCCCGTGCCTCCAGCTCTCCAATGTGGTGGCCAAGTGCCAAGGTTGAGTCTCTTCCCTTTACTTCCCCCAGTCACTCCCACTTGAGCACAAATTGGAAGCAGGTCAGCCCTGCATCCTGTTTCCTAGGAATGCCAGTTGATGTTTGGAAAAGCAGAGTCAGGCCTTTGACCTTCCCGATGTGTTACATCCAAAGCCAAAGCTCACCTTACCATGGGACGTGTAAACAAAGGAACCCAGTTTTGGTTCTAAGGATGGAATCGCATAAAACTGCAGTAATAACGTGGGTGCCACTGGGAAGTTATGTTGTGGAGAGAAAATTGTGTGCCTTAGAGGGATCGCTCAATATTCAAGGCAGCAGAGTCCGCGTCTCCTGAGATGTCCCTGACAGTCCAAGACAGTCAGTTGATAGGTAATGTGAGGGTTAGAACTGGCTATACAAGACAAATGAACCAGGGGCTGAGGAAGGTTGGGTAAGTAGGAAGTTGAGCAGTGATAGAGTTGAGAAAAGTGACATAGGTCTAGCTCAGAGCTGAGATGGAGGAGAAATGATAACCCAATTTTTAGTAAAAAGACAATCAGGCCAAGCCCAGGGGGCATGCCTGTACTCCTAGCACTCCGGGAGGCCAAGGCAGGTGTACTGCTTGAGCTCAGGAGTTGGAGATGGGCCTGAATAAGAGCAAGACTCCATCTCTACTAAAAATAGAAAAACTAGCCAGGCATTGTGGCAGGCATCTGTAGTCCCAACTACTTGAGAAGCTGAGGCAAGAGGATTATTTGAGCCCAAGAGCTTGAGTTCCTGTGAGCTATGATGATGCCACAGCACTGTACCCCAGGCTGACAAAGTAATACAGAAAGAAAGGAAGGAAGGAAGGAAGGAAGGAAGGAAGGAAGGAAGGAAGGAAGGAAGGAGGCAATCATGTTTAAATAATATGCAACCAGGAAAAAAATTACACAATTTTGTGTTTTACAATCTATTAGGGATTAGATGCTTTGCTTCTCAGATGACAAAAATAATTTCTAGTTTTGTTATAAAGTGAACATTTTAATTACCAGGAAATTTTTATTTGCACAACATAAAGATAGGGTTACAGTACCTCAAGGGCAAAAGTTAATTTAAACTCTTAAAAAGGTAATAACTTTTGGCCAGCCATGATAGCTCACACCTGTAATTCCGGTATTTTGGAGAAGGCCCAGAGTTTGAGACCAGACTGGGCAACACAGTGAGACCCCTCCTCCCTATAAAAAAATTTTTTTTAATTAGCCAGGTGTGGTGGTGCACACTTGTACGCCCATCCTAGTGCATAACTAGGTTCACTTGCCTAATGATTAGTTAAAAAATTCCTAGAACTAGCATTGCTGAATCGAGCATTTATACTTTGTTTAAGCTTACTGATGCATATTGTGAAAAAGGGTGCATGGTGGCTCACACCTGTAATCCTAGCATTCCGGGAGGCCAAGGCAAAAAAAAAAAAAAAGAGATAGAGGGAGAGCTCCAAGGAAAGAAGCACTCTGCAAAGGCCACAGCCATTTCCCCTTCTCCAGAAATTTAGAAAAACACCCATTCCCTATACCTTCATCAACTGTGGGCCTGGTACAACATTTGACCTTTATTTGCACATTTTCCTTTTTTTTTTCTTTTCTGTTTGTTTGTTTGTTGAGACAGAGTCTCACTCAATCACCCTGGGTAGAGTGCTCTGCCGTCACAGCTCACAGCAACCTCAAACTCCTGGGCTCAAGCGATCCTCTTGCCTCAGCCTCCTGAGTAGATGCGACTCTAGGCACTGGCCCACTACCCCCCACCTAGTTTTTCTATTTTTAGTACAAATGGGGTCTCACTTTCACTTAGGCTGGTCTTTCATTCTTCAGCTCAAGCAATCCTCCCTCCTCAGCCTTCTAGAGTGCTAAGATTACAGGCGTGAGCCACCACTCTGCCACTTGCACATTTTCAGTAAAACCCAGGGTCAGTTCTGCCTTTTCCAGCCCTCCTGCATGGCTGGACAGAGGCCTCACGGGGAGAGGAACGCAGGCAGAGGCAGCACAGTGGGTGCCGGGAGCTCCTTCCTGGGCCTTTCTCTTCCCAGGGGGGAAATGAGAAAGCCCCCAGGAAACAGTCCCTTTCCTTTCCCTGTGTACTGGAGATCGGAGGAACTCTGGGGAAAGAAGGGGATGAGGGCGTCTGGAAAACGCCACCTTCACACGCCAGGTGGAAAGACTTGCACGGTCCCAGCGCTTCCTCCATCCCACACAACAGCTGCTGGGGACAGACAGCAGGGAAGGGAGGGGAAGGCAAACACCAGGGGGAGGGGAGCAGCCCGGGGCAGGTTAGAAGGGCAGTCCGTTCCCACCCGGGACCCTTTCAGCTGCAAACTGCTGTATTTGACATTTCAATGCAACCCGGGGGAGGGACTCGGAGGGAGAAGAGAGCAAAGGGGCCTGGCCTGCGGACCTGAATGAGCCTGGAGAGACAAAAAAATCTGCATCTCTTTCATTCTGCCACTTGTTCTTTCTCCCTTTTTTCCCTCACCAGAATGTGACATTCAGGAGCAAAAAGGTTTTCTCTCACTCTCTCCCTTTTTCTTTTCTTTTCTTTTTTTCTTTGACATTTAAAAACAATCTACACTTGGGTGCATTGAAAGTTGGAGAGGGGTGGGGGGAGAAGGGAAGAGGAAGATTGTTTCTGGAAGAATTGAACCTCAGGAAAGCTGCTTTCATCTTCCTTGTGCCTCGTCCTGGCAGCCAGATTCCTTTTCATCACTTTGGAGAGGAAAAGTGAAAGGACTTGGATTTTGCAAACAAAAAAACTCTACCCTGTCTAGTGGACGGACTCTGAGCTGTGGGAGGAACTGGCTTGTTTCTTGGAAAGGATCTCAGGGCATTAAGGTACTCTGGAAGCTGCCCTCAGAGAACAATAGCAGCAATCCCTCTGAATGGAGCTGAGGGTTAAGGCGGGGTCAGAGACGGGCTTTTTCCTCCCGACCCATCCTTAAGGCTGAGTCTGCACTGCAGGGCTGAGCTCCTCTCACCCAGGACAGGGAATTCTGCTGGGGTAGGGGAGGACAGAGTGGGGAATACAGCTCTGGATGGAACAGAAAACATGCTTAACCATCAAGCCTGCGTCTTCCAGTCCTCCCTCCCCTCTCCCCAATCTGCAGATGAGAAAACTGGGGCCCGGGAAGATTAAATAGGACGGCTGGAGTCCCAGAGCTAGGAGAACCAGGCCCAAACCCAATTCCTTTCTCTACCAGCTCAAGGAGCACCTCCCCCCAGGTGCCTCCTCCCTGGGTGTTAAAAAAGATTGATCCACCACTGAGTCCCACGGTCACCCACCCTCAGTGGCTTTCTCTGTCCCAAACAGAACAAAAATAGCTGGAAACGAAGTGAAATGTCCTCAGGGAGAAAGAGGGAGGAAGATGATCACTCCCTGGGACAGGAAATGGACAGCCTGGAAATTGAGGGGAAAGGACGTTTTCACTCTCAATTCTCCAAGGACTTCAGGTGCTGGGAGGTTTCCCAACCTTGCCACCAGGACCCCAAGCATACCTGAGAGAAGTGGCCAGGTGCTGATGGCTTAGACGCCGGGCTGAAGCTAAGCTATGCAGACACTCTGCAGGGGAGTGACCTCTTCCCCGCTGTAGGAGACCCACAGACAGTGACGGTGACAGTAATGATGTTCACTAGGCCACACCAGACCTGACCGGTGAGGACAGCACCAAGCTCCAGAGCCCAAGGGCATGGAAAAAAATAGTGTCCTCCAGTTAGTCTAAGGGGCGTGAGGAGACACTCCGTTTACTGTTTCAAGAACACATGACCTTATTATACACCCCAAAGTGGAGAAGAAATACGGATTATAGAAATTGATGTCTAGACCCTCGTCTCGGGATTTTAAATCCCTTTAGTCTCTGTGTATAACCAGAAAGGACTGGACTGACTTTTTTAAAAACACTTCTCCTATACCAGAAAATATTATGTAATGGAATAGACTATTTTTTTAAAATAAACGTTTAATTTTGAGAATGGTTTGGGATTTACAGAAAAACTGTAATGACAGTACAAAGGTTCCTGCACTGGGTTCCCCCTGCTGTGGACACCGTGAGTGTGGACTTTTGTTACAATCAATGACCTCGTATCAGTGCATCCTAACACTTTATTCAGATTGCCCTCGGTTTTTTTTTTTTTACCAGATGTCCCCTGCTGGTCCAGAATTCCCCCTCCCTCTCGGGTCTCTCATCACATTAGATTTCACATCTCCTTAGCAGCACTGGGCTCTGACAGTTTCCCAGATTCTCCTTATTTTTGATGACTGTGACAGACGTGACAGACACTGACAGGGCAGGCTGTAGACTGTCTCTCCATAGGGACTGGTCTGTGTTTTCTCATGATTAGACTGGGAGTATGGGGGCTGGGCAGGAGAACCACAGAGGTAAAGGGCCACTCCCATCACATCATATGGAGGACACACACGATTAACAGACTTGTCATTGGTTTTGTGAACCTTAGTCCCCTGGCTGAGGTAGCATTTGCCAGCTTTCTCCACTATGAAGTTCCTCTTCCCGCCCCACCCCCAGGCCTCCCCCTTTCCCCTAACTATTCTCTCCGCATGGAAGTCACTACACACTTAGGAGTGAGGCGTGGTGCTCCACCTCCTTGAAGCTGAAAGACTGAGTAAATCATTTGGATTTCTTCTGCACAGGAGATTTGGAAGAGATCATTTTCGTAAATGTAGGCTGAAGCGACTCATTTCACTTCTGCGTTCGTAAGAAATAACTGTCGGAGTACATCCACAGTTCCCAGACGGTGTCCCACCAAGCCGTCGGGCTCCAGGGAGGAACTGCAAGGGCTTAGGGAGAAGGCAGGCAATCAGCAAGGCTCTGGTCTCTGTCCTCACAGCACTCTGGCCGGCCCTGCTATGATTGCTTTCTATTTTAAATGTCTGTACAGAATAGATTTTACAGGAAGTAATTTTGGTTGTAAAAAAGAAGCAAGAAACACTCTGAAAGCTTGACTGTGAAGGCCTATCATTTCCAATGTCCTACCTTCTAACAACTTTTTTATGAACTTACACATGACTCAGTTATATCCCATTTTTATTTTATTTACTATTATACTTTTTTTTTTTAGACAGTCTCACTCTGTCACCCTTGGTGGAGTGCAGTGGCATCATAGCTCATAGCAATCTCAAACTCTTGAGCTCAAGCTATCCTCAGCCTCCAGAGTAGCTGAGACTACAGGTGCCCACCATGATGCCCAGCTAGTTTTTTTCTATTTTTAGTAGAGAAATGAGTCTCACTCTTGTTCAGGCTGCTCTCCAACTCCCGACCTCCAGCAATGCACCCGCCTCGGCCTCCCAAAGTGCTGGGATTACAGGTGTGAGTGTTTTTAAAGAGAAACATGAAAATCAAAATGAAAAAGGTTTTGTTTTTCTCCTAATTTTCCCTGCAGGAAATACTGGGTCAAAGAGAAAAACCATCTTCAGGTAGGAAACCTGCTCAGGCTCAACAAGCCTCTGAACAGAATGGGAACGCGCAGAGCTGGCTTTCTGAGCCGTCCTCGGTTTATGCCATCCCATTTCCTAAGGAATCAGGTGACACAACTGGCCTGAAGATCTGACGGGCTTTACTCCCATCTCCATGCAAACTCAAGCCATGTGTGTTTGAGGTGCTCCGAGTCACCAGGCAACAGTAATCCCTCCCAATTACTATTCAACTTGGTTTTCCAAAGTAGTAAATTTGAGATGATACAGTCGAACAAGCCAGCTAAGCATTTCCTGAGAATTACCTCTCCTGTCTCTTTCTAAAAGGGGAACGAACAGATATTGCCACAGTGACGGCTGGCTGTATCCTGGTTTTCCTGCTCTTCCGCAATGATTTTTTTTAATAAGTGTTTTGGGGAGCCCTTAGCCAGTGAAGCCCACTAACCCCTTGTGGAAAGAGGCAACATGGCTTACTGCAAAGTCAGATTGGAAGTTAACACTGTTACTTACTGACTGCATGCACTTGCACAAGTGACTTTACTTTTGAGCCTGTTTTCACAGGTGCAGAATGTTGGTGGGCAGCACACACCTCCTACAGCTGTTTTGAGGAGGAACCAGGTGTCTGGCACACATGTCCGGCCCAAGATAGGCACTAACAGTGCGAGAGCTACTGTCCTGGTTAAAAGGTGGGAAAGTTATTTCTAACTATGTTGTATATCATTCTACTGAACCTGCCTCTCCTTCTTCATGAGAATTCTAACACCCCATTCACAAAGACACAGCCAGTACAATCACCCTGCCGTGGAAAACGAACTGTGGAATAATCTCTTCCACTGGGTCTGTTCTCCAAGGAAGCAGTTACCCAGGGAGCCAGGAATTGGGAGAAGGTACCAGCAAGAAGCTGCATCATTGAAGCAAAGTCTCACCTAGCACTGACTGTGCGTGTGCATGACAGTTCTCAGCCCTTTGCACCCATGAACTCAATTAATCCTCTCAATAACTATACACCATAGGGTGACCATTATCATTATGCATGTTCACAATTCAGGAAGCTGGCTCCTATAATGGTTGAGAAACTGGCCTCAGCCCAGCTGGGTAGTGGTGGGTTCCATTTCAACCTAGGGAGTGTGAGAGCAGAGCCCATGTTGGGAACTGTTGCTCCAGAGCCCGGAAGAGTTCGCCTTCCTGTGCATGTGAAATGTGACTTCAGTGAGGACAGCTGTGCACACAGGGCCAGCTTGGTAAGGGACAAGGAGAGACCGGAGGTGGTTTGGGCAGAAAAGGAATTTACTCAAGGTATCTGAAATTGGAAATATTTGAAAAGTGCCTCAAATACAGATAATGACCAGGAAAGGGAGGCACTATTCTAGATTTAAAAGACCTAAAGGTACGTGACACCTCTGAGAACTATAGAAATTTACATGAGGACTGGATATTATTGATAGTATGGAATTGAGAATTTTCTCAAGGTAACAATGGGTTTATGGAAATGGGAGATGTTTTCATTCTTAGGAGCTATGTGCCTAAGTATTTAATGGTGAAGGATCATGACGTGGGCAACTTAGCATGTGTAGAAAGGGAGGGAGAGGGAGAGTGTGTGTCCACATTTGTCTTTCAATTTCACTGGAGATTTGCAATTTTTCAAACATTAAAATTTGCAGGAAAAAATACCCACTGTATCAGTGCTTTTCAACATTTTTTATCTCACGGTGCACTTGAACCTATAGCTAAACGTCCACTGCACACTTAAATTATGTTCATCAATAAAGAGTAAAAAAAGGAATATACTTATGTGCTTTGGACTTCTTTAGAAAATAATTTAATGATCTTTAAAAAATTTTTGTGGCACACGTGAGATCTTCTCATGGCACACTATTTGAAAATCACTGAGATAAGACAGATAGATAGATAAATAGATAGATAGATAGACAGGGGCTGAACTGATCAAAACCCCAGTCCTGACGCAGCGGTGCAGAGACAACACATAACAGCCAGTGCAGCCAGCTTCCACCAGCCCCCAGCACAGGCCACCTGTCACTGCCACCCCTGTCACTGTGCTGATCACAGCACGCCTCAGAGAGCGTTTCCCATAGGCAATTTCCAATCCTAATTTAGACTCTGGGATAATTGTGTCTAATAATTTTCTGCTTCTTGGATGCAAAGCGAGCCAACAAAGAAAAATCATATTGGCTATTTCAGCTTCTGTGGAGGGAGAGAAATTCCCAGAGAAAAGGCTTCAGGTGGTGGGCGACAAAAAAATACCACAGATATCACCAACCAGAAATAAACTATGTCCTTCCTTTTTGTCTTGACTTCTGAGAGCTTAGAGTTTCCGACTTTTGCTAAGCACGTTTGCTGTCCTTAGTTAAGAATTTTGATAGTTATCCTTACTTTCATTTGATTTTGTTTCCTTAACATTTTATTGCCTTTCTGCCTTTAATTATTAGCCACCTCCAATTATTACTATAATTTTTGGTCAACAGATCAATTAATTATTAATGAATGATTGCATTAATTATGGCCGTGCAAGGATGGTGGGGAGTGCTAGGCTGCTCAGCCTGGCTATTCACCCCTGCCCTCAGGATTCCCAGGACAGGGCCCAGTGCTTCTCCTGCTCTTAAGTCACCCAGGTCCTTCCATCATTGACCCTGAAACTGGACCCAAGGCCACAACCCCTCTGAGAGCCACTTCCCTCCAACATAATGGGGTCAGGGGTATAAAAAGCATTACTCTCTTTCTCATACCTGTGTGACGGTACTAATTTTATCTCCATTGTCTAGATGAGAAGCACACTGGGAGAAGCTGAGGATCTGGCCCACGCTGCAGTATTAGCAAGCAGGAGTGTGGGATCCAGGCTGGCCTGACTCCTAATCCCCCTGCCAAGTGAGGACTTAGGAAAGCAGGCCATGCCTGTCCCTAGGAGACTCTCACACTCTCTTCCTTACCTGCTACTTTCTCCAAGGGCTTCTGCAAACTTCCTCACAAGCCCAGCCAGTGGCTCCATGAGCCTAAGTCCAAACCTATATGATGTGATGAGGTATCAAGAACTTCTGGGGGGATTCTGGGAAGATGGCTGACTGGTAGCAACCCTGGTCAGAGGCTCCTGAACAAAGGAAGAAAAACTGGTTGGAATCAGAA
>NW_003852424.1:7812929-7829680 GCF_000181295.1 Otolemur garnettii
CCCCAGTCACACACAGATTATCTCTCAGAGCTTTTTTTTCCAGCCTGAGGGATGCCCCAGAACAAATGAGGATGAAATAGTGATGGCATTTTTTCCCTTTTCTTTCCTTTTTTGATCTATTGGCATCTTTAGTTCACACCTGAAAAATCACACTTGGTGTCCCAAAATTTTCTCTCTAGCCTTTTCATAGCAGGACTCTGAAATTGGCAGTTCCTTTCTAAGGCTGCCAGAGACAAAATGATAGAAATCTTGGTGTGGGAAATGTTCGTGGCTATAAACCCAAAACTAAAACCCAGTAGGACCATCTCTGTTGCTTGACCTCGAGGCAGAGGCCCCCAGATAGGCCCAGGGTGATGCTCTCTTTTCCCAGGGCCAAGCAGCATCTCTCACGAAGGCACACACCACTGAGCCCAACGTGCAGCAGGAAGCCAATGGAGCAGCCCGTGGTGAGCCCGGGCCTGCGCCAGACCAGTGGGCATTCCACAGGAGTTGTGCTCCCTGCCCTGGCCCTACCAGCCATCCTCTGCATCCAGCCACAGCAAGCTCCCCAAATCTGTGCATGCCCTCCCCTGCTTTACACATGTGAGGATCCCATCCCTCCTGGGTGGAGAGGCCTGACCAGTCCCTCCCCTTCCATCCCTGCACAAGGACTATTCACTGTTTTCTCAGGCATGGTGCTTTTCTGAAAGTGCTGTGTCACTTTCTGACTTTTCTTTCTTTGCAAAGTGGGTCCCCCTTTTCTCTTTGTCCTTCTTCCCTCCTCATCCTCTAGACCTAAACCAAGTGTCACTCCTGGAAGAGCCTTCCCTAAACCAGAATCCAGCCAGGACAACCCCCCACACTCCCACCCATCCGTGTCCACCTGGGGCCTGTCCACAGACGTCCCACACAGTGCCCATCTAGCTTTATGGGCCCTTGGTTTGCTTCTCCTGTCACCCGCTGAAGTCCTGAGTCTGGGCACATTCCAATCCCTGTTCTAGAAGCGCAGATGCACGTACTGTGCTCAGGCCAGAGCAGATGTTCCACAAACGGTTCATCGCGTGAGTCCTCATTGAGAGTGTATTGTCTGGGGAACCTTGGGCAGGGGTTCATGCTCTTTGCTATAGACTAAATGTTTGTGTCCCAAATTTATATGTTGAAATCTTCACACTCAAGGCGATGACACTACGAAGCAGAGTTGTTGGGAGGTGATTAGGTCATGAGGGTGGAGCCCTTATAAAAGAGACCCAGAAAGCTGCCTCACTCCATCTGCCGTGTGAGGACACTGTGGACCAGAACGTCAACCCTCAACGCCGTGCCAACGATGCTGGTGCTTTGATCCTGGACTTCCCAGCCTCCACAACCATGAAAAATACAGGTAGATTTCTGTTGTGTGCCTGTCTACAGAGTCTTGTTCCTACAGCCTGAGCTGAGATGCTCTTGAAGTCTCAGTCGCATCTCATCTTAAACTGAAGGAGATAACAGCTGCCCCCTCCGAGAGTCAAAGTGAGGAGAAAATAAGGTGATGTCTGCCAGCTGCTCCCAGCCTGGGCCAACCCAGCCCGATAGAGGTTAGCGATCATCATTAGCCAATCTCAAATTTGGCTGGTGAGCTCAAAGGGGGCTGCTGTGAGTTCTGAAAGGGGGAATAATGAGGCTCTAGTGACTAATGCTAAAAGGTGGGGGTGAGAAACACAAATGTCTAGGAAAGAATTGGTCAGAATGCCCAGCTGAGCCCCTGGCAGGATCTGGAAAGCATTCTCCACCAGCCAGAAGAGAAGGCAACGCTGGCTCCCAGGGGCCCCTCTCTTTAACTCATGGATAAAAACTGATGCAGCATTAGCTGTTTCTGTTGCCTGAAGGGACAGAGCCTAGGTCATAGTCCCCTCTCCCAACTTAACCCTCAGCAGAATTGGTTCAGACCCTGTGCTGCCCTGGCCAGAGCTGTTCACCTTTCGAGCTGGAGACCTGGTCAGGAGCAGGTGACATCACAGGAGGCAGGAAGTCTGAAGCCCCTGAGGAGATGGTTGGAAGCAGAGATGGTGTCAGAGGGAGGCTCAGAGCTGTCAGCTCAGCTGTGTCACAGGATGAGGAGATGCTCACCTATTCCAGAAGCTTCCTTAATTGTAGACTGGAGAAGAAAAGAGACAAGAAAACATCTGGACCTGAACGTCTGACCCTGGAAGTCAGAGGAGAGCTTATTTTTACAACCAATTTTGAGGCTACTCTATTGTCATTTCCCCTTAATAAGTCCCCACTGCTTCTTTCCCTCCTTGCGGTCAAAGCACTGCCTTAATCAAGCCCTCTCGGTCGGTTAATCTGCCACCAGAAGCACAATGTGACACACTGACATACACACACACACACACACACACACGCCATAAATGCCCATCAAAGCCATTCCTTGGGTCAGTTTTTAGTGAATAAAAGAAGTTTTCTAAAGAAGACCAGAACATAGCCTCACTTGGGTGCCTAATCCCCCACGTCCCAGTCCTGAGTGAACAGCTGAGCCAGGAAGCATAGACAAAGTGTGTCGATCAGGGAAGCCCTAGGTGTTCAATACCCATGACTGGAATAAAACCCCAGTGAAACTCACCTACACAAGCTTCCTTCCCCTGCTGGCATACCCACACATCTGGACATGCCAGCCAACTGCCACCGTCCCCCCTGTGAAACTGACATGGTCAGATGTTATGCTAGCGGGAGACTTTAACTGAAGCTGAGTTAAATTAATTACATCATTTTTGCTTTCTGAGCTTCATTCCCCTGAAGTTACATCATGAAGCCAGGGCATTACAAAGGATTAGGGACCAAAGGAAGGTAGGTATGAATAAGGCTCCCATTTGCCCATGACTCATGTCTCATACTCATGCACCAAACGTGGGCCCTCATGAGTCACCACAGATAGCAGCCACAATTCCATGTGGCCTCCACACATGTGGATTCCCAGCCTTGCCCCCTGCTGCTGAGAACACTGAGAGGCCCCTCGGTTAGTCAGAACGGAGGGAAGACACAGCTGTTCAAGGTCTGGGCTCATTTTGAAAGACTCTGAGGCTACTTTAGTTCATATTTCCTAAGTGGCTTTGTCTAGGATGCTAGTAGGTGCTGCTTGGAAAACAAGGGGTTAAGTGGTTCCATATTTGAGAAAAGGTTCAGTAAACAGGTTTCCCGGCTGGAGGCCTCCTTGGAGTCTTCAACCTGCTCATGTCACTATGAACGTCCAAGAAGGCAATCAAGTACCCAGCATTTCCCAAAGTTGGCTCACCATGGAACCATCTCTAAAGAAGACTCCCATGGGGTCAGTACCCTGAAGAACACACTTTGGATAAGCCTTTATAGGGCAGCGCCTGTGGCTTAAGGAATAGAGTGGTGGTTTCAAGCCCGGCCCTGGCCAAAACTGCAAAAAAAAAAAAAAAGGAAAGCCTTTATAGTTGTGGTTCTCCTCTTACCATTTTCCCTTGCCAGAAAGACAGTCGTCTCCAGATGCCTGAGTTTTCTAAGATAGTGAATTCACATCCATCTCTGCCATATGGCACATTCTGCAGGAGTTTGTCCCTAATTCCTACAAGCAGATAAAACATGCTCTGGCTTCCAGTGGAGAAGCACTATGTCACGTAGCATGGGGCTCCTCCCCAGGTTTTGACTCGCCTCTAACTGGAATGCCTTTACCTTTCCTCCTTCTGCCTTACCCAACTCCTGCAGCCACTGCACGGGGCAGGGAAAAATGGGAAGGACGAGGGATGATAAGGTGGAGGGGGGAAGAGATGGAAGGAAGGAGCAATGAGAGAAGGGAGACACCACGACACTCCAGCGCCAGGGGCGGGGTCTAAGCCCTGCGGCTTCCATGGCCTTTCCCCGTGGAGAGCCTCCCCTTCCCTGAGCTGCGGCTGATGCCTCTGGCACCTCAGGCTCTGGCAATACCAAGAACTTGGCATTCCGCCATACATACCATGGCAGTCTACCCAATATCCATCCCCACTTCTTCCCTAATAGCAGACCTTGGGGTTTATTCAGGGCTGCAATTTGCTCAGCTAAAAGGCTGTATTTTGCTGCCTTTCTTGAATCTAGACAGAAGCCACTGGGTGAGGCTTCTGAGAAGTCTGACTGGCTGGAAGGAAGAGCCGTCCGTCCCTTGTTGCTTCTTTGCTCTGCCTATAATGTAGTAAGTTCCCCTTTATGCAAGGGGGATACATTCCAGGACTCTGTGGATGCCCGAAACCATGGGCAGTGTCAAACCCTATATGTATTATGTTTTTTTCCTATACCTGCATGTTTATGAGAAAGTTTAATTTATGAATTGGGCACAGTAAAAAACTAACAACAAAACTAGCAAGGGAAGAATGAAAGGGAACAATCATAACAAAATCACTACTCTTGCTTTTCTAAGGATTACTTGGACCCAGGCACTGCGATACTGCCACTGTTACTGTGATAACCGAAACAGCTACCAAGCAACTACAGAGCAGAGGGTGTACACGGCATGGATGCTCTGGACAAAGACATGATCCAATACAAGGCAGGAAAGAGCAGGACAGCACAAGATTTCACCACGCTACTCAGAAGGGCACATGATTTAAAACTTTTGTCTTGTTTATTTACAGAATTTTCCATTCAATATTTTCAGACCCCTGGTTGACTACAGGTAACTGAAACTGCAGAAAGTGAAACCTCAGATAGAGGTGTGGATGTCTGCACAAACATCCTGGCTGGAGCTCCAGCAGCCACCTTGTGACCTTGAGGATGGACGTGACATGCCAACAATGGCAATCCAGAGAGAGAGAAGTCGCCACTGTGGCACCTCTGAATTTCTTCCTTTTGAACTTCCTTATGAAATAAAAGTAAACTCTTATTTCATGTAAGCCATTTATTTGATTTTTCTCTGTAAGAGAACAAAACCGAAATCCAGTACAGCAGCCATGTGGTTTCCTGCCACTGAGCCTTGGCATGGCTATTCTCTCTGCAGGGATCCTCCCTTCCCCTCCTCCTGGTGAACTTCTAGTCCCTTTAGAAGCCTCCAGTGAAGCACGTCTTCCTCTGTGGAGCTTCGGCTAACTGACCCCTCAGGCAGGGCTGGTCTCTCCCTCCTGAACTGCCCCCCTCCCTTAAATAGGATTAATTCGCTTATTATTAGAACAGTTTACACCAGTGGTTCTCAAAGTGGATTCCAGACCTTCACAAGCACCTGAGGACCCCACTCCATACCTGCTGAATTAGAAACCCCAGTAGCCTCTCAAATTCTGTCTTTAACAAGCCCTCCAGGATTTTCTGTTGCCCCCTGCTTTGGCCATGTTGAGTTTTCTACAAGAGGGTGGTTGTCAGCCACCTTTTACCTAGCAGCCCCAGATTTGCCAGGTACACAACAATTGTTTCATTAAAGGAAGAATTGAGTAACAATGGATGAATGAAACTTCTGAGGCCTGCTAACTAGCTGCTGTGAAAACGACATTCTCTACCCCCAGAGCCCTCTGCATACCTGCCAGCCCTTCCTCATCTTCTGCTCTTAGCAGGTGCAAAAGCCCCAGGGGCGACGTGGGCCCTAAACTCCAGCAGGGATTCTGGTCCCGCTCAGCGTGCCTTATGGGCCCACTCCCACAGAGGACAAAGAAAATAAAAACAGCAAGAGAGAAAAAAGAAGAAACATATTTTTCAAACTTGAAGGAAACACCCAACATTTTTGCACTTGCTTCAAATTTTCCATGAAAATTGAAAGCTGTTGTTTACCCACTTAGAATTGGTTTCACCCCACCATGGTTTTCATGCCGGGGTGAGTGGCCCAGAGCGCCAACTGGTTTTCTCTGAAGAAAAAGCGGTAAGGAGCACAAAGCACAAATTCCACACGGGAACAGAGTGAGGAGAGGTCCTCAGACTGCCAGGCGGGTGAGGACACCGGGCAGCTTTTCCTCAGAAATGCTTCGAAGCCAGCACTGGAGGAATAGGAATGTCCCTCTCAGCAAATGAACAAACATTTGACTAAGCTGGAACCCAGACCACGACCTTCTGAAAAAAATAAACCGTGTCAATGCCTTTCCTATGTGGCCGTGAGAAAAGCAAAAATGAAGGCGTTTTTCTATCTGTCAATTCCGCTCAACAAATTTTTCTAAGGACCTAATTGTGCCAGGCAGAGCTAGGTGCTGGTGGGCAGGGGCTCTCCAGGGTGACCACAACCCAGCCCTGCTCTCAAGCCCTGGTGTCAGACCCAGCAGGTGAGAGCTGACATCATCACTGTCATCTTTCCTGCTGTCATCACCATCATCCTCTCTGCGGGGCTGTTATTCATAGAAATTCACAGCCTACAAGATGAGACCAACCTGTACACCTTGTTTGTAAGGCAATGTGATAAATGCAATATTAGAAGTTTGTATGTAATTCAATAGTAAAGAGGAGAGAGTGATTAACTATCTGAATGGATCAGGAAAGGTATGACCAAGGAGGAGATAGTGAGCAAGGTTTTGAAGGATAAATAGGAGTTTGCCAACCGTAAGTTAAGGCAAAACACCTACAAGTTATTTTCTCTCCAGAATTCTTTAAATATAGATCTGTATGATGAACCCCAATATTTGAATTCAGGCTTCAGGAAGATTTGTTAGAATAATGCTTTTCAGATATCAGTGTATTCACAGATCACCTGGGAATATTGTTAAATGATTCCGGTTCCGATTGTCTGGGTTAAGTCTTCAGAATTTGCATTACTAGTAAGTTCCCAAGCAATGCTGATGCTACTGGTCCACAAACCACACTTTGAGTGTCAAGGCCTAAGCACAGATTCACCAGCTGTTTTACAGTCTCACTACATCCTGCTGAGGAAGACACATTTTATAGCATTTTAAAACATAAGTCCTACAGGAGGCCAACTTGGGAGGATCACTTGAGACCAGGAATTCAAGACCAGCCTAGGCAATGTAGTGAGACCCAGTCTCTATGAAATAAAATTAAAAGTAATTTAAAAATGAGTCTTAATGAAGTTAAGAGATTTATCTGAGAAGACCCAGTTTAAAAAGTGGTGGAATAGGAGCTTGAACCCAGATCTGCCTGTCTCAGGCCCAGAAGGCCTCAAGCACTACTCTCTTTACAAATTAGTGAGCCTCCAGTCCCCCTAAATCACAGTTCTGACGTGAGACTTGCTGGCATAATGAAGCAATTCGCTCCTGAAGAACCCAGGGTCTAGAAAAGGGACAGAAGAAGTTCAAGTTCCACCCATGCTGACCGAGGGCAGCTGATCAGTGGCTCTAAACAGCTGATTCAAACCCATGAATTTCCGACAAGAAACAAATGTCACTTTTCATCTTTCACGTAGTAATGAGCAGTGCAGTTCTTAGACAACAAGGTATTCGTGTCCAGAGGGAGAAACCAGAGGGTGGCCCACAGGGGGAAGGGTTTGTGGGATCAACCGTCCCTGAGTTCAAATCCTCAAATCCTGGCCCTATGCGGAGCAAAGGCATCATTTGCACCACCGCAAATTGAAAATGCAAAGCCCCTTGTTCAAAAAACTCAGGAGAAAAGCTGTTTTGGATCTCTGCACTCTCTCTCTCAAGCTGTCACGGTAGCTTTTATTTGGTAGGTAAGCCCCGTGGGTGTAAGGATTCTCATGTGACAAGTGCAGCCACTTGTAGGTGCTCAGGGCCCACCTCATGGCTCCGCACAGGCACAGCAGGCCCGGTACCCTCATCCAGGGCTCCCTGAGGGTGGAGGTGGCAGCACTGGTCAGAAGGGAGTAGGAAAGCAAATACCTGTCCTGCAAGGTGGGAA
This sequence comes from Otolemur garnettii, assembly GCF_000181295.1. NCBI lineage: Eukaryota > Metazoa > Chordata > Mammalia > Primates > Galagidae > Otolemur > Otolemur garnettii. The sequence continues at coordinate 7,820,655 of NW_003852424.1, forward strand.
GGCAGCAAAGAAGGAGACAAGTGGCAGGAGGTGAGGCTTCATGCTCCTGGCATGGACTCTACCATCCCATTGGACTTCACTTACAAAACAAATCCAAAAATAAAATTATTGAGAATTTCAAGATAGTGATCTCAGAGCGTTCAACCCGGAGCATAGGATCCTATATGACAGTATTGGTCACACGCCCATGAAGCCCTGACCTACTATAGCCCAGAGATACATGGCTGTGGGTCGGTGGCTTGATCTGTCCAAGTCTGTTTCCTCCTCTGCGGACAAGCATGGAGATACTTCCTTCCAGATGACATCATCCTGCCTGGGGAAGCTATCTACCATCATGCCCCTGAAAGAGAGGAAGCAAAACAGAGAGGTCAAGGGCTTTTCCAGGGCCGTGAGGTCGGATGTGAGCTCTAACCCTGACCTTTACTTTGCAAAGCATAGTCAGTCCCTGGACCAGCAGAAACAGCCTCCCAGGGAGCTTGCTAGAAAGGATCCTAAATGGCTTCTTTCATAAAATTATTTGACCCTTTCCATCATTCACGAAAATGTCACTATCCAGAGAACTGGCCCCCTTTGTCTAGCTGCCCAATTGCTCTGTGACTTCTAAGTGCATCTCTCTGAACACAGGATGAATTTGAGACCACATGCCTTGGGTCCCCCACTTCCCAGCTGTGTGATGGTCTGTCTCTTCGGTGTTCTAACCTTGGGCCCTCAGTGCCTACACCCCTGTAGGTGGCCATGGGCACATAACAGATGACCATATGAAAGACAGAGCTCTATCCTGACCCAGTGGTCGTGAGAAGCAATTCAGGCATTAACTATCAAGCCCAGCCAGGGACAGAGTATTCCCTCATCTCTCCTGGCAAAAGGCTATTCCCACATTTCTTGTGACAGATGTGGTTCTCACTTTGATCCCTCTCTCCAAAAATATCATGGACCTTCTGCAAGTCCTTTGTTCCCAGAGCAGCTTAGCAAGGAATCCACAGAGCTGCTACGGGAAGCTATCCGGGCATAATCCCTGGTGGGGAAAGCAGCTGGCCCTCCAGCTGGGCCCAGGTGGCAAGGATGCAAGCCCGAGGTGGGCTGGGGGCAGCAGCCAGATACAGAGTCAGTACAGCCGCTCAGCGGACAAAGCTTCGGCTCTCCCAGGCCCAGGGAGAGGGCACAAGGACTGGCCACTTTTGAGACCCAGGACTTCTTTCTCTTGGATATCCCAGGCAGCTGGTATGAGGGAGCTCAGCCCAGCAGGGCATGGGCTAAGCTAAGTAAGCTAAGGCAAAACACCTAAAAGTTATTTTCTCTCCAGAATTGTCCTCCCATGCAGGGCTTCCCTGGAGAGTCTGGTGCTCTGGACTGTCATGGCTACAACAGCACATGAGTCACAACGGTTCTCATTCTAATGCAGAGTTGGCTTAAGCAGGTCTGGGGTTGGGGGTGCTGAGACTACATAACTAACAGCCTGCAGGTGATGCCAGGGCTGATGGCATCACTTGGAATAGGGAGGGCTCAGGTTTGAATTCTTCCCCAGGCCACTCCTGACTGCACGGCATATAGAAATGTGTTTATTGCTCTGAACCTTTCCTCATCCTCAGATGAGTCAGAAACAGCACCCAATCCATAGAATGAAAGGCACCCAAGCCCCTGAGTGAGTGGAGCTCAACCCCAGGCTCTGCCTTCAGTAAAGCAAGACGAAGACCCCCCCAAAGGATGTTCCAGGGGAGTTTGGGACCCAGCAACATTATTACTTCTGAAAGGTGATATCGCATGGTATTTTTGAATTAAATTGACCTGTTTGCCCTCTGAGTCTCAAGCCATTCCTCAGTAAACACGGACAACAAGATTTATAAATGTTTTATAAGAAAAAAGGAAAGAAGGGAGAAAGGGAGGGAGGGAGGGAGGGAAGGAAGGAAGGAAGGAAGGAAGGAAGGAAGGAAGGAAGGAAGGAAGAAAGGAAGGAAGGAAGGAAGGAAGGAAGATCTTCTAAGTCAATTGCTCAGCACAGGACTTAGCATATAGAAGACACTCGAATGTTTCCTTTTTCCTGTGTCAGTCTCCTTTTTTTCTGTTAGTTTTCCATTTTTTTAAATCTTTCCATAGAAAATGCGACTACAATCTAGAAGGAACTTCTGAGAAAATCATTTCAGCGATGGTGAGCCTGATGTTTATTTCTAAATCACACTGATTAGTCATGATCTTTTGCTTACGAGTGACAGAAACCCCAACTCCAACTTAAAAGGCTATTATGGCTCCCTTTGCTGGAAAGCCCATGGGATGCAGGCATAGCTGGATCTAGGTGCCCAAGTGATATTGGCAGGAATGCGACTCTCTGTATCTCCTTGTTCTGCATTCCTTAGCATCAGCTTCATTCTGAGGCAGGCTTTCTGCATATGGTGACAAAGATGACTCCAGACACTCCAGGTGGGTAGACCCAGCATTAAAAAAGATCCTCTTACCCGAATAATCCAAAGGATATGCCAGGGCTAATTCTGATTGGCCCAGGGGGAGTGATATGCCTGACCTGGGTGACATGTCATTGCTGGGGGCAGGGCTGGAGCCCAGGCACCCACCCTGGGGGCAGGGCCAAAGAGGAGCTTGTTAGTCTGCTAGGCCTGCCATAACAAAGTACCACAAACTGGGCAGCTTAAATAGCAGAAATGTATTTGGCCAGACGTCCAAAATCAAAGTATAAGAAAGGCCGGTTCCTTCTGGAGGATCTCAGGGAGACTCCACTCCAGGCCTCTCCCTGCTTCTTGTGGCAGCTGATGGTCCCTGGTATTCTCCCACCTGTAGCCAGATTGTTCCCGTCTCTGCCTCTGTCTCCTTACTGGTGTCTCTCTGCCTCTTCACGTGGCCTTCTTATAATGACACCAGCCATTGGATTTGGGACCCACCCTAATCCAGTCTGATCTCATCCTAACTAATTACATCTACAAAGACTATTTCCAAAAAAAAATTACATTCTGAGCTTCTGGGTGGACATGAATTTGGGGAGAACACTATTTAACCCAGTTATAAGTGCTAAGCCAGAAGAAAAACCGAGTATGGATCCCAGAAAAAAATAGTATAATGCTTGGCAGGCAAAATCCAAAACTGACAGATGTCCACAATACCACATACATCACCCATCATCAAATTGTCAAAACAGAGGAGATCTTAAGCGAATCTGTTGTCCCACTACCTAGAAACAACTGTGCCTAGTTAACTCCACAAGGGAAGTCCCACAGGGAGCCCAGTTCCACAGCAACCAGGAATCTCTCTTTGATGGGAATGTTTCTTAGAAGCTGAGCTAAATCTGTAACTGGAATTCTCTTCAAGCTAACTTACCGCCTGCCCCGCTGTTCTGACTTCACATGTGTCTAAATTATTGAGAGCCCTGCCCCTCCAGGGAGTTCAGCTTCCGGCCGGTAGAGTCCAGCTGCATCTAAAAATGTAAAGTTGCTTTGTGAAGGCAAAGTCAACTATTTCTGAATCTCCATTCTCAGGAAGCAAACCTCCCAATTTGGCTACACTGGACCCACCTTCTCAGAATCACTATCCCCAAGACTCAGTCACAGATTGTACTTCTTTTTCTCACTGCAGAAGAAAATTCAAATTTCAGTTTCTATATCTAAAAGAACATAGGACAAACTCTTACCAGCAGTTTATCTCTAGATGACGGGACAAAAGACAGTTTCACTGTAATGTAAGTTATGTTTGAAATTATATAGACATAAAGACGCTTTTAAATTAAAAATATTTCCTATGAGTTCTGCTAACCTCTTTTCCTCATGTTGTTGGGCTCACAACCACTGACTTATAATCTATATAGCAAATAGCAAGACTTCACCCCCTACAATGACAAAAACCAAATCTAAACAAAACAAAAGCAATGAAAGCAGAAAAGTATGTGTGAAAAAAAACCCAGGCAAATGACATTTTTTCATTGTAATTTCCTGAAAGGAGCGATGATTTCCCATTTGATGTGGTGACACTCCCTGGGGACCTGAGACCCCAGCCAAGGGTCTAGAGTTCCAGGTCTGAGTCATACAATGTCTATCAGCAAGTCATTTTACCCATCTGGGTTCAGTTCCTTCACTTTCTAAAAATATCCCACTGACTCGTTCATACAGTTGTCGTTCAAATGGAGAAACCTATAGAAAGGAGCTTTGAAAATACTATAAACGTTATCGGGAATTATTAATAGAATCCTTAATTATTTATGCACATGTGGCAGCATGCTAGATCACAACAAAGTGTATTCAAAAGATAATCCTCAAAATGATGCCTTTTTTTTAATTGGCCTGTTTAACTTCAGATACTGAGGCCTGAAACCCCCAAGCTCTTTGTCCATGAAATGTAACCATTCAAAGTCCTACTCTGATTATTTATTTCCTTTGAGCTCCTGCCCTACTCCTTTTCCCTTCCTCCACTCCATGGGCAACCATCGCATTCCATTTAATATATAGCTTTTTGCACATATACCTTAAAAGCTGTATATGTCTGTGCGGGTGTATTTCTAATTTACATAAGTGGCATTTACGATTCATCTTCTCCTAGAGTTCTCATTCTCACTATGTTTTAAGATCCGGCCATGTTTCTGTTGGCTATCTGATGTGTTTCCTCTAATTAAGGCCTTACACTTCATGTGCATCCAAGAAGCTTTGCTCATCTCCTGGTCAGTGGACAGCTCCCTGCATCTACGCACAACACTGCAATGGGTGTCTTTGTTCAAGGGTCTGGGTCTAGGCCGGCTCCTCGGGTATGCGGTACTCAACAGGTCTCCAATCTGGTCTCATTGTAGCAGGGCCCAGTGGCATCTCTGTCTCCCAGCCCCATCATACTTGGCATTATTCAGTTTCTAATAAAGATGTCATCAAAGAGCTATAAAGTGATACCTTGATGTTGTTTTATTTTCATCTAACTGATTACTAACGATATTAAGCACCTCTTCAGGTGTGTTTTGTTTCGTTTCATTTTTTTGAGACGGTCTTACTCTGTTGTCCAGGCTAGAGTGCTGTGGTATTAGCCCAGCTCACAGCAACCTTAAACTCCTGGGTTCAAGGGATTCTCCTGCCTCAGCCTCTCAAGTATCTGGGATCACAGGCACCTGCCACCATGCCCAGCTAATTTTTCTATTTTTAGTAGAGACAAAGTCCCACTCTTGCTCTGGCTGTTCTCAAACTCCCAAGCTCAAGGGGACCTTCTGTGTTGATCTTCATACGTTTATTATTTGCATTGGGGAGAGTCTTCTAAAAATGTCCTGGATTCTATCTTCTTCCCATTTTGTTAGGACTTGCTATGTTTTCCCCTACAGATTGGATCATTTCCTTGACTGGCCTAATGCTCTCATCTATCATAAACTTCATCTGTGGTGACTGAACTAGAAATTCTTAATTTTGATATAAGCAAATTATTTCCTGCCTTCTGGACTGGATCTTCCTATCAGCACTGCTACCATTCCGCCCACTCCAGCTGGCCCACTGCGCAGCTACAAGTGCCCAGCCTACTCACCAAAACTCACCTGGTGGCTTAAACTCTCCTATTGGCCTAAGGATGAGATCAAAGCATCTCACGGTGGCATACACCTAATCCCGACCTCTTCTGCCTCTTTCCCACGACCTAAGCCCCCGCTTCCAGCCGCAGCTTTGCCTTGCACACTGTTCAGATCCTCTTACCCCTCTTCTTCAGTGGCAAGTGTGAAGTCTCCTTCAGCTGGAGCTTTTGCTTTTGAGTATTTGGGGTGGTTTTTTTTTTCTTACTAAAGTCAGCATTGATATTTGAACATTCATCTGATGTGGTTTCCACTTTGGGAGGCAAATTCTAATGGCCATGGCATGTTACTGTGAGTACAGTCATAGTCACAGGGTAGAGCGTAGTTAGAAGGGACACACATATGTTCATAATATAGGTCAGGGAGCTGAGAGGTCATCAAAGTAAAACAGTGCTGGGCACACCGTCAGAGACAGCAAGTCAGATGTTGATCAGACTGCTGGCATAGGAGAGAGATGCCAGTATAACCCAAGCCCACATCCAGCTGGGACAAGAGGGACAGAGGTTTTGAAAGGCAGGCCATGGAACAAAAATGAGTTAGGGGAAGTGAAAGAGGGGCGATGAAAGGAAATGAGACTAGAGGGGCCATGGGGAAATGGAAAATTACAGAAATGGGGTGAGTGGAAAATTACTAAAAATGGTCTGGCAGGTTTGGACAATATACATTTTATAGCTTGACGGTGCTGTACTTTCTCGAGTGAGGACAATATACATTTTATAGCTTGACAGTGCTGTACTTTCTCGAGTGAGCCTTCAGCACAGGCCTGGTGTCACCCTTAGGGTCCCTACTAGTGCAGGTGGAAGCCAGGCTAAAGTTTAGTCCATTTATCTTATAGGGGGTGCAAGTGAATCTTTCTAAGAGTAGAATGTGAACGTTTTAAAACAATAACTGAGAAAATGACATGAAGGCTGTGTTGACTAGTTTGATGGAAGTATTTCAGATTGCATGTGAAAACCCCACACTGTACCCTAGAAGTGCGTTAATGTACATAGTTACCATTCAATTAAAAATAAATAAATAAATAAAGTTTAGTCCAGCAGCGTTTAGGCAAGTCCTCACGCCATGCGGAGCCTGGTTGGTTAGGGAGCTCACACACGGCCACACAATCAACCAGTGGCGAATCTCCATTTAAACACGTCTGCCCAACCACAGTGGCCAAATCCAACCCTGCTTTTAGTTTAGTATTTGAATTCCGCTATGGAAGGAGCCCCAAAGCAGACTTAGGAGCAGGAGGCCATCACTTGCCCAGGGAGGCTGCCCGGCTGCCCAGCTGCCCTCGGCTTCCACTTCTCCTCAGGTCTTGAAGCAACAGGAGCTCCCAGGAAGAAAATCGCTCCGTAGGAATTTGTCACTAATTGAAACAGGGAAAAGAAAAAAGCTGGTGGGACTGATGAAAGAGTGATTGATTTGAAGCTTCAGACTATGCAATAGCCACTTCCTTCTTAACGGGAACGTAATTAAGGAAAAAACCTAAACCTTTTTTTTCACAAACACGGAAAACCTCAGTCATTTCTAGAAGAAGCCCTTTCCGCTGTCACCATCCTGAGATACAGTGAACTCCCTGAGTAGGTTTTGGCAAACAATGCCATTTCTTTCATGGGGAAATTAGCCATGAGGCACTTCGGGGAGGCACACCTTTCAGCAAAGAGAGACATCAGCAGCACTGCTGTCTGTGGCAGAGAACAACAGGTTATAAAACGCAGTCCCCTCAGAGTCTAATTTAGATAATTACAGTTTGCTTCCTAGGACTCTCCCTGAGGATCCGTCTGGCCGTGGCTGTCATCAGTACTGCTGTTCTAAATTGCTGGGCAGGGCAGGATTACAGGGCTAAGCCTAAAGCAGGAAGCCGAGGAGGGAAGGTGGCTCCTCTGTCAGCTAAGCAGGCCCCCGTCTGACAGCAACGATTATTCTGTACAGAGCACAATGCAAATAACTTGGTGTCATGTAAACAGAAGCGTCAGCAAGTGTTTTATGTGGTTTTTCCTGTCGGTCAGCCTTTCCAAGTTAAGAAAACCTCTCTCCGTATCCTGGGATCCTAAACTCTCCCTTACAACGAGAGCAGGTTCTAGAACATCAGCTGCCCTGACTGAGAAGTAACACCACGGAGAAGTTCAGAACATCTTGTCAAAGCCAGGCTGTGGGGGTCTGAGTTAGTGGGAAGTGTGGAGAGAGAGAATGGGCTGCAGAGTCCAAACAGGCTGCATCACGTGGCTGTGGGGTCCAGGCCACACACCGCCTCTCCCCGTGCCTCTGTTTCCCCATACACAGGTGGAATACGCCATTTCTCAATTCTCATAATTCTATCCTAAAACTTCTAACCACTGCCTGGGGGCCTGGTTGAGATGTTCTTATCAAGTCAGATTTTATAATCATCTCAACTTGTGGTGTTTATAGCAATCCTGGAAATAAATGGCTTGCAATAAAGACTCTGTTGTGAAACCTAAAAATGCGACACTGAGACACCCCCCCATCCCTTACAGACCTCCCAAAGCAGTGCTGAGATAGGAGATGTGGGTGGGGGGAAGGGTGGATTGCTCAGGCTGTCCAACCAAAGATGGAGAGAAAAAAACCTTTGCCTGGAGACATTTCATAAATCAAGAATGAAAGAGGTGTTCAGAGATACCCTCAAGAACCTGATACCATCATTGCTATAACCCCAGGTGGCTGCAAGATCGTGAGTCTCTTAGTCCCCTAGAGATGGACCAGCTGAGGTACCACCCAGGGGTACATGACTGGCTTATTTGTCCAGGCACTGGGCGACTCACTGGTGCTGTCTCTTCTGGCCCTTTGCAACAGTTCAGACCAGTGGTTCTCAACCTTCCTAATGCCTCAATGTATTTTCATTGTTACAAAGGGGTTGCAACCCACAGGTTGAGAACTGCTGGTTTAGACAAATGATCTAACTGTCAATGAAACCTACTCTCAATTAGACTCTGTCCAGCGTTCCTTGAATGGGAGCTGTGCCCTCAGAACAAAGAGGCCACAACTACAGTAGGACAGGTCCAAGGCCAAGATTAATTCCAGGAGCTGGAACCCAAATTGACTGAAGGTGTTCAGGCCTTGGGCTCAAGGGCTAATGTCCAAGGCAGCCTGGATTCTAAATGCCCCCGTACCCTGCCTTTCAGTTAACACACAGCAGAAAGAGTGGGGCACTCTCCCCAAGCACCTCCAGGTAGCACCCTCCAGAAAGGAGAGGCACCTCCTTAGAATGGGGCTAGGCTGCTCTGAGCTCCTGCTCTCCAGGGGCAGAGCCTCTGGGGGCGGCAGCCATCAAGACCTGTACAACAGCAGATGGAAAGCACAAGAACCTCCCATCATCCCACCACTGGGGTTTGGGGGCTGTGGCAAGTGTTGCAGCTCAACTGGGTCTGCTTTGTCTCACCCAGAGTAGGAAAAGAGTCCCCAGGTGTGGGTAGGGGCAGGCAGCACACCCAGCCCCACACACACACACCAGTGGGTAGGGGCAGGCAGCACACCCAGCCCCACACACACACACACC
>NW_003852424.1:7834257-7882527 GCF_000181295.1 Otolemur garnettii
CACACCAGTGGGTAGGGGCAGGCAGCACACCCAGCCCCACACACAGACACACCAGTGGGTAGGGGCAGGCAGCACACCCAGCCCCACACACACACTAGATTCATCCCCTGCCCTCTGGCCCTCAGGGATGGCCCAGCACACTTTGGGCTCTCACAAATGGTAGCACAGGAGGGGACAGATGCTGACACACATCCTGGTCCTCTGAGTGGTCACGGACAAGAGCCTTGCCCTCTCTGAGTCTTAGTTTGCACCCCAGGGCCCTAAGAAACAGAGTGGGTTAATACACGGAAACCAGTCAGGCCAGTACATACAGGGTGGGGGGTGAAAGGCACGTGGGGGAACCCCTGGTGAGGGAAGTGAGCCAAGTGCCGAGCAGCAGATACCGCGTGATCTCACTCACATCCGGAACCCAAACAGCTGAGTTCATGGACGGAGAGGGAGAAGGGCGGTCACCAGGCGCTGGGGCCGTGGGGAGGGTGGGCAGACGTGGCTCAAGCATGCACAGTTTCAGTTAGGAGAGAACGTTCAGGAGGCCTGGTGGACAGCTTGCTGACTGGAATTATTAGTAATGAATTTTACTCTTAAAAATTACTGAGAGAGTAGACTTTAAGTTTTCCCTACTGTGCAGTCAGGACAGAAAACCACTGGCCTACGCTGTGAAGTCTGGGCCTGCCCTTGGGCCACAGAGTCAGAAAACCAAGCCATTAAATGAGGGAAGGGAAATAGGATTCAGCCCCCAAACAAGGGACAAGTAAGGTACAGGCTACTCATCAGGGTTCTCACGAAGCAATGGAGAAAGGAGGAGAGAGCAGAGATTCCGGACCCGCAAGCAGGCTGACCACGGTAGTAGGAGGCGGCTGGGGTACCGGACGGACCACCACACACGCGCTGGCCTCGGGCTCCACAAAACAGGCCCCGGGCAGCACCCCTGGCCAGAGAACTGGGGCCCTGAGGAACTGGCCCATATGCCCTAACTTGGCTCAGGCCCAAGATGTGTCTGAAAATTCTTCCGGGCCTTAGGACTGCAGAATTAGGGGACAGCAGAGACCAATTACAGCCACAGACATTCCTGTCTAATTTTTAAGACCCATTTAGAGTTTGATGCTTAGAAAGCAAAGTCTTCTTTTGTGGCTGTTCAAAGTGCTGATGCCCCAGATGACAGAAGTGCCCTTTCGGAGCCCAGCCTCCCTGCCCTCCTGTCTTCCCAGCCCTGTGTCTCAGCTCAGCTTAGGAGGCCGTTGTTTTTGCCTGCTTGTGAATCTGCTCTAGTTTGGAAAGCTGGTTCTGTGCGCAAAGGGAAGGACAAGATTCCCCCAACTTGAAGAGAGAATAGCTGGCCCCTCTGCAGCAAGGACAGGCCAACATTGCCTTGGCCATCAGCCAGCCTGGCTTATGTACTTCCTGATGACAGGGAAGGGCTGGTGATGAGAAAACTCCCAAAGAGGCTCTATCAGCAGGTGTCATAAGACCAAGCACACGCTGCTCCAGCAGCCGCACAAAGGAGGCTTCCAGGAGCTCACATTCCAGGTAGCCCACCTCTCCTCACCCACACCAGGTATCAGCCACTAGATTCAAGAGGTAGAGAAATAGATTCCTCTTTTTTTTTTTTTTTTGAGACAGTCTCTCTTTTTCACCCTGGGTAGAGTGCTATGGCACCATAGCTCACAGCAACCTCAAACTTCTGAGCTCGAGCGATTCTCTTGCCTCAGCCTCCTGAGAAGCTGGGACTACAGGCACCTGCCACAACACCCAGCTATTTTTAGAAATAGGGTCTCACTCTTGCTCAGTCTCATCTCGAACTCCTGAGCTCAACCAATCCACCCGCCTTGGCCTCCCAGAGTGCTAGGATTACAACATGAGCCACCACGCCCAGCCCTGACTCCTCTTCTTGGGAGGATCAGCTAAATTATATTGCAAACAAGTGAGCTGAGGTCCTGCAGAAGAGCTCGTGCTTCCCTGACACAACTGTTTCCTACACTCACCCCAACTTTCTTCTCTTTGTGCTTCTTCCTGCCTGCAGTGGAGACGGCATCTGGAGGTACAGCAGCCACCTTGGACTGCAAAGCCACAAACGTAAGCGCAGAGGTGGCAGAGAGGAAAGACGCAAAGAGTTAACATTTCTTACGGCGTCTTGGAGCCACCATTCCAGCCTTAGACCAGCCAGACCAGCCTGCTACTCACACAAGACATACAAATGCCTTACTTATTGAAGTTACGGTTCATTGTGGTTTCTGTCATTTGTTGTCAACTCAGTTCATCCCAGCCAGATTCACGGTTTCCCCTAATTGGTCCACTTCCCACCTTTGCACATCTGCAAGCCAGAAATCCAGGTTTCATCAAGGTTTCATCATGAATTCCCACCTCCCTCGTCCTCTGTGCTGAGCCTGTCCAGTGATCTCAGATCTGTCTGTACCGGCTCCACCTCCGGCTGCCACAGGCAGCCTACCCCACCACCCCTACCCCCACCACCCCATCCTACCCCCCCACCCCAGCCCCACCTCTTCCTACCCATCAGCAGGTGGTCTCTTCAAAATACAGATCGCACTCCCTTGCACACAGTCCTGCAAGGGCCCTCCCTGCATTTAGGATAAAGACATGGCCCCTTTACCTGAGTGGGCCTAGCTGCACACGTCCCCTCTGTGCCTGTCCCCTGCTGGGCTCCAGCTTCTTCCAGTTCAGTCCTTCCCGAACTTGGTTTATGTTAGAATCACCCAGAAACTTTTAAAATTGCACTAAATCACAATTTCTAGGGGTGTGTCCCAGCCATCAGCATTTTTGGAGGCTCCCCAGGTGATTCCAAGGTACAGACAAATTTGGGGGCCACTACCCTCAGCCAGGTGGGGCTCTCTCCACCCATCTGATGGCCTTGGCACTTGAGTCTTCCTGCTGCCTGCTCCACTCACCGCACCCCACACCACCCCCAGCACCTTCTCATTTTTCAGCTGATGGCTCAAATGTCAGTGTCCCAGGGAAGCTTTACTAGGTGGGGTGTGCCTGCTCCAAACTCTCAGAGCCTGGGATTCCTTCCTCCAGAACAATCCTGCAGGTAGTCATTACACGTTTATTTTATGCTAGATTGTTCAATGTCTCTCTCCCCCGTCTAGCCCTAAGCTCTCTGTTGTCAGGTCTCTTCTGGTATTGTGTCCCCCAGAAACGAACACACTGTCTGGCTTCATAACCATGCAACACATGTTTGTGGAGTGAATGAATGATAGCTGTCATCTCCACATACAGATTTGGATACTAAGACTAGTATCCCACTGCTAGTACATAACAGAGGAACACTCAAATCTGGACCTTAAAATGCTTCCCAGCCAGTGGTTCTCAAGCTTCTGCTACAACAGAATCGCCTGAAGGGCTTGTTAAACACAGATGGCTGGGCCCGGCTGGGGCCAGAGTTTCTGAGAATTTGCATTCCCATCAAGGGCCCAGACTGAGATGCTAAAGTTGCAGATCCCATCTGGGACTCTGGTGGAGCAAAGCTACATGGGACGCCCTCTCTGAGCACCTCCCCCACGCCAGTGCATTTGGTGTGGAAGGAAAGGGGGATTCAAATCCACCTTTAATCTTGTGACTGTCACTTTTCTTTATTTCCCTGAGTTTTTACTCAAGGGTTATAGTCCCATCATTACTCTCTGGTGTCCCTTTCAGGCCGTGAGAAGGGCCTCCTGTCTCCCCAGGACCCTCCTGATACAGAGAACCACGCATAGGCTCCAGGTGTACTGTCAGCCCAGTGGCAAAGGGGTCTGGCAGTCCCTCTCCAATCCTGCCTCGCCTGACTCATGTCCAGGAAAGAAAGAGGCGTGAAATTCTGCCTGGAGAGACATGGGCAGGCTGCAACCCTAGAGACTGCTAGAAGACTCCCAGAGCCACACTCTAAGACACCCCATAGTTCACCCCAAATCAGCCCTTTCCACTTTTTCTTCTTCCGGTCAGTGTATTTAAACAAACTGTCACAAACAAGCCTCCACATATTTTATGCACACTGGAGCGTGTGCAAACAATGAGCGTGGACTCGGCGGCATTCACGACTGGTTCCACTCAGATAGCAATATTTTCAGCTGTGAGGTTTATTTATATTTTGAGGTCCTAGTTCACCAACAGGACTCTCATACCGACTCCTTTAGTCACAAACCAGGGGCAGAAAAAAATAGAAAGTAGTTAATGGCTCATTTCAGGATTGAAATCCCTATCAGAGGTATTATAAGTAAAAGTAGTTCCATGAAAAAAAAAAATACTCGGAAACATTTTGCACAAAAACCATTAGGTAGAGCCAGGTCAGAAGGTGGAGTAAATGTTTTTCAGCTCCTCTCTAGCCAGAGCTAAGATGCTGTACCACACTTCTTCATCTGCATTCATGTGTCAGAATTTTGGGAATAATTATGCCACGACTGAGGTTTACGCCAGCAGAACTCGGGAAGAAAGCATTTGTGTCTATTGTTCTAACTGTTAATTAAAGGTGTCAACAAGGTTGTAGAGGAAATGTTTTTAAAGCCTCTTAAGAGGACACCTTTTAAGTGCCTCTAAGTACCTTAGACAGACCCAAGGATTTAAACTGGCAACCATAAACGATTACTAATTACAGTCATTCTTAACTGATTCTCACCAAGGATCTCTTTATTAGATAACACCTGTTAACCTAGTTTCAACTACAGTATGTATTTAAGAAAGATTAAGTTCAATTTAATTCAAACCTGCACTTATCAAGTTTCCTAGAACTTGTCAAGGAATGAGACAAATCACCCTGAACCATGCCATACTTCAGACTGGCCCTTCTCCATATGGTCAAAACGGTATGATTTAACTCTGAATGCAGAATCGGTAAACATAAAAACATTACGATACATGGTACTGAAATCACTAGACTGTCCTAGGACCAGGACCAAGTATCATCTTTGCCCTCCTTGCACCTAGCACAGTGCTCATCCTAGTAGGGCCCATGCATGTTTGCTGAAAGAACAAAGGAGTCACAGAAACAGCATGTCCCCAGTGGATCTTTCCAGAAGATGAAAGAGAGGAATTAGCATCACAAGGTTTTTTGTCTGTTTGGTTTTGGGGGAGGTTGTTTGCTTGTTTAAGGCAGAGTCTCAAGCTATCATCCTGGGCAGAGTGCTGTGGCTTCACAGTTCACAGCAACCTCAAACTCTTGGGCTTAAATGATTGTTTTGCCTCAGCCTCCCAAGTAACTGGGACTACAGGCACCCACCACAACACCCAGCTATTTTCTTGTCGCAGTTGTCATTGTTGTTTTAGCTGGCCTGGGCCAGGTTCGAACCTGCTAGCCTTGATGTATATGCCCGGCGTTGTAACTACTGTGCTACAGGCGCCCAGCACCCCAAGACTCAGTCTCTTTCACTGCACGATGCTGATGAGCAGACACTGAGTTGTATTTTTTAGTTGCTTCATCTTATTTGAACGAGGGACATTTCAACTGTACAAATGCAGGCAAAGGCAACAAGCTGGTAAGTGCATGGGCGGGGGGAGCCCAGGTCTCTCCAGCTCCGTGACAGTCACCTCATCCACTGGGCTCCAAGCTTCCCTTACAAGTCCCACCCAAACTGAGCCTGGGCCCACCCATCCTGGAGGTAGGAGCTTAGCAGCCATTCTGCCAATTTCAGAAAATAAAAGATGTGCAAAGAATTATAGTCAGCAAAGGTGAGGAAGAAGAGAGGGGCAGGTCAGGGAACAAGAGTAGAGGGAGCAGAGGAGAACTTGGCATGAAACCGCAGAGACTGCCTCACTTTCTCCTTGGTGTGGTCAGAGCAGCACGGCCACGCGGGATAACTGCCCTGAACAAACCTTCATGAGTCCTGTCCACCACTGAAAAAAACCCCCAAATGACTTTCTTATCATTGCTTCTCTTTCAGCAAATTAGCCGAGTAGAAAATACACCGAGATGTTCAACCTGTTGTAGTTGGGGGCATTACGGTTGTTGTTTATAAAGTGCTGTTAATTACTTAGAGCCAAGTCAATTTGAAATGAGAACAGGAAAATGACGTTTCACAGGCAAAGAACTACAGCCCACGGAAGTGGGTCACAAATTTCAGAAGGTATAGACATCTCTTTAAATTCTTAAAAGCAGATTCTAGAGTCACATTTCCAGAGATTAGACTAGCATGAGGTCCAGACTCTGCATTTTTCCGTTCCTAGAGCCCAAACAATTTATTCATTCCTTAAACCTCTGCTTATTAAACACCTACTGCCAGCCAGGAGGTATTCTAGATGCTGTGAATAAGGCTGGCACAAGCCCGTTCAAATCCCTGCTATCGGGAAGCTTCCATTCCACATCGGAAAGACAGGCTGTAACCAGGCAAAGATAGAAATAATATGCCGGGCAGTGATGCGATTATGATGAGGAATAAAGCAGAGTTCGAAGGAGGGATTTACCCTTTTCAGGGGCTGTTCTGGGAAGCTGCTCTAACAGGGTAAAAAAGCAGGCTCCTCTATGGATTTCCAGGGGGGTAAGCATTCCAGCGAGAGTCCACACCAAGTGCAAAGACATTTGAAATTCTGCTGCAACCGATTTAAACTGATTAAAGAGCACTTGCCTTGTGCCAGATGCTTTTCACAGCACCGATCTTATGTCAACCTACTCTGCACCGCAAATTAATACTGCTCCCGTTTTATCCACTACTACATGGAGGAGATAGCTGCAGACCCGGCTGGCGTGTGACCCGGCAGCTGATGGAATTTCCCCAAGCACAGTACTTTAGGGAGTCCACTGTGGGGACCGGGTCCCTCCTGAAAGGCAGTGAACCTGCAGAGGGGCAAGTAAATGATGATATAATAGCAATAAATGTTGCTGTCTAAACTGATATTTAGGAGGTTTAAAGATCTGGGTATGTGCAAGGCAGTATTCACTAAACAAGTATATGGAGTTGTATATAGAGAACGAGCTTGACTATATGACCAAAAAATAGCCCAAGAATTTAAAATACAAGGGAAATGGGCCAAAATAGAAGCTGCCTGGTTCTCTCCAGGTGGTGTGTTTCTTTACCTCTTCCCGTCTTAGTGCTTCCAAATGTTTCCGTTATGATAATCAGGTATTTTCTGATCCTCAAGGGAAAAGTCATGAAAAAATATCACAAGGAAAAGCACAGCCTTCTCCTTTATCCACCCACGTATGGAGTTGTGATCAGGACCCCAGCTGCAGGTGTGAACGGCCACCCCATTCATGGGTCCTCCAGGTCACACTCTCTTCCCGCACTTCTTCCTTTGAGGGAGCCCCAAGCAAGGCTCAGGCACGCGTCCTCAGAGCCAGGGTGGGGCTGGCGCTCAGGTCGCTGTTAGGGAAAGAGGCACTGACTGTCTTCCTCCATCACGTGGGCCAGCCAGGCCGTCACATTGGCCAAGAGATGTGAAAGCTTCCCTTGCAAACCTTTCCATTTCTCTGGACTAAATCCTTCTGGCTCTTATTAATAAAATATAATAGCAATTTCTAGGATAATGGCCTCTTATCCAAAGTAAGAGAATGACAGGGCAATCAAGATCAGAATGAGTTATGAGGTCCAGGGATAGGGTTATGGGTAGGGAGAGAGGGTAAATTCTGGCTTCTAGAGAAGCAGCAACAGACCCAAGCAGGAAATCAAAAGGAATAATGTTCAATCCAGTTGTTTAAATGGCTTGAAGAATAATAACAGGTGTAAAAGGCAAATATTAGAATATTTGAAAGCCAGATACAGGTGATACACCACAGAGGTTTGATGGGCGACAAACCATCAGGTGAGTATGTAACGTCCGCTCTCTTCTCCTCCTGAAGGGTTTTCTTCTTAATTTTGTTTAGTTTCAGTTTGTGGACTCCACACTGATGGTCCTAGATACAGTTTCTTTGTCTATCAGGCAAAAACTACTGTGTACAGTTGACCTGGACCTGACTGGGCCTTATGCAGAGCCAAAGAGAAGTCTTTAAAGTCAGAAAAAAAAAAAAAGTCCCTTAGGGTCACCTCTAAAAGAGAATCTGAGTAATTCAGAGGGTCCAGTGTGAGGAGAGCTTTGGGACTTAATCTCTTCTCACCAAGGGACTTGCTGCCTTCAGAAGTCCTGGTGAAGGACTTTGCTGAGAGTCCTCTGAAGCCACGGGCTGAGCCACTACGGCTCCTCCAGACAGAGCCCTCCACCCCAAGCAAACATGGAGACCCTTCTGCCAACTCTACACAAGGGTGACCCCTCCCCACCCACCTGTCACAACTGAGTCACAGAGAAAACTTTCATCCTGGCAGTGCCCCTCAACTTCCTACAGCCCCTGCCTATCTTTTATTAGGCTCTAAGGCAGTAATTCCCTCACCTGGGAGCTTGTTAGACAGAATTTCAGGGACCTGAGACCTAATTCATCTGAATCTATATTTCAACAAGATTCCTAGACCATTCTAATATATGGATGTGTTTTTGAAGCACTGGTCAAGGCTTAAGCCCAGGGATGTTAGACTTGGTTTTTATTTAATTTCCCAAGTTATTCTAACATTTAACATAAGAATAATAAGGATAAGAACATTTCATATCAGTCTACCACTGGTCCTTCTTCCTTCTTGCTGGCCACTGCTAAGCCCCGAGTCCTGGGCACTGGACGCAGGTTATCCCTAATTCACACCTGACGAGAGTGGATATTGTTAACTGTGGGAAATTCTCTGAGCCCCCTCCTGCTTCCCTGCGACTTATCCCAGCCACCACACCAAGGACGGCCTCCCCTTCTCATCCCCTTCCTTCTCCATAGCGGAACTACTTTCTAACTAGTTTGGGGAATCTGGCTCCTCCCCACCTCCTGTCCTCTGCCGCGGCTGTGTCTGGGTCTGGGCAGCTTTCAGTAACGTGTTTCCCAGTAAAAAGAATGGTGGGTGTTTCTTTCTCTTGTTTTCACAGGCCCATCGCCTCTCCTGCATCACACCCCTGAGAGAAATCTGGATGGTACGAAGACAGAGGAGGAGGAAGACACGGCAGACAGAGAACTGTGAGCGAGGCGTTATGTGACATCAATTGAGCAACAGCAGCCATGTCTGACCAATCTAGTTGGCCAATGGCAGGGGATCAGGCAACAGCAACTTGGGACCCCCATTGCGTTCTAAACAGTACAAGATTCCATAGAATGACCCAAAATATGAAAGGCAGGCAAGGGTAAGACTATCCAGTTTCAAACTACAAGGAGAAAAGAGTCATCTCATGAAAATGTCCACTGCAAGTAGGGCGCATGCTGCTGTTGTCACCTTTCAGGGCACCATTACCCAACAGCACCACACTATGGAAACCAATAGGGTCTTTTTGAGCCTAGACTACAGGGTGTTAAAAAAAAAAAAAAAGAAAGAAAGAAAGAAAGCAGGCCAGGTGTCACAGTGGCTCAGCCTATAGTCCCAGCTACTCGGGAGGCTGAGGCAAGAGGATGGCTCAAGCTCAGAGTTTGAGGTTGCTGTGAGCCTTGAAGCCATGGCACTCTACCGAGGGCAACAGAGTGGGGCTCTGCCTCAAAAAAAAATAAAGACAGACTGAGAATTTCCTGTATATTCTGAGGCTGAGAATAGACCCAAATATCTCTTCACCCTACTCCATCTCCCAAAAATTTTTTTAATAAGAATAGAATGAAAAGGAGGAAATTCTACACACCTGAAAAACTGGCTCTCCTTCAAGGTACACGAGGTCAGTTGTGACAGTCACTTGGTAGGACAGTCTCACTGTGGCCAGTCACAGTTACACTCAGAAGCCAGCGGACAATACCAAAGGCATCTTGGTTTCTGTTTTCCTTTGCTCATTTGGTCCTGGCAGGCGGCCTCTCTCAGGCGTCTGTGGGCCCATCTTTCCTGCCTCCTTTGCTCTCCCCTTTCCTGCCCTCTGCCCTCACCAGGTCCCAGCATCATTACACTGGTCGCCAGGGGTCAAGGCAGAGAAGACCACCCTTCCTGCTGCCCCCTGGGACGGCCCCTCTCAGCCCTTAGCAAGTTCTCCCTCTTCCCTGTCCCTCAACAGGTCGCATCTGCAAAGTCAAGGACATTTTTCTTAGGAAACTGCGTCTGGACCTTTGAGTGTGGCCTTTTGCCTGAATCCAAATTTTATAGAACAAACCCTTTAATAAAGGATTCAGTCAAGGGGCTGCACTCGGGATCAGGAGGATCCCCCGAGGATTCCCCACGCCTGGGAGGAGGAGTTACTGCTGAGGACTGTGCCCTGACATGATCGTGCTGGGAGAGGGACACATGTTTTAATGTTTGAATTTTAAAAGTATTAAGCATTTATTCCAAATATTTGAGTCAAGTGCTCCAAAAAAATACACTGAGAGCTTCAAATAATCCCTGGCACACATGAATTCATGTATTGCAGTTTGAGACAGACAGTCAAAATGTTAACTGTTAGCTAATCCTCATGGTCTGCCTGGAAACAAAAACAAAAACTCTTTCCAATACTCTATCGCTTACACGGAAAACTCCAGATTTTTATTTTAATTTAAATAATAATTTTACATCTCTTTTTTGCCAATAGCAAAATAAAGTGTCATTGATATCTTAAGGATACAGAGGTTAGAATAGAAAATTTGAGAGTGCCGAGATTGTGGACTCCCTGTGGGTAGCTTTCTTTGCTACTCATTCCATGTTAACAATGAAAAGAAACAAACTTCACATATGCAGGGTGGGTGAATCTCTGGAGCATCATGCTCAGTGAAAGAAGCCAGACTCAGAAGGGTACACAGTGCATAAAAGGACACAAAACAACCACAACTCCCAAGGTCACATATTGCTATTCCAGGCAAAGGGATTTAAAAGATCTCTCTGATCCTGTTCACACTTACCCACATTTTTCCCTCCCTCCTTGTGTGTCAGTCGGTATCGACTAGATTACGTTGCAATCACAAACAATCCCATCTCAGTGGCTTAACAAACAGAGGTTTATTTCTCCCTCATTTTACAGTCCATGGTAAATGGGCAGAGCCTCTGCTCATCACAGCTTCTGCAGGGCCCCCAAAGGCTGTCACACCAATGGGAAAAAGATTTCTGGGAGTGGTTAGAACTATTCAAACCACAAGGAAGCAAAGAAGTGAAGTCCTGCCATGCGTTCAGAAGGAGAACTGGGAATATATGTTAACTGCATTATTTTCTGCCATCCCCTCCGAAATTCAAATTCCCAGGAGAGAGAATGGAATTGGCTCTTCTGTGTTGCCCTCAGTTACTTCAATTACTAGCCTGTTGGCTGGTGAGGAAAGAGGAAACTGTGCACTTCATGAATGTCTGGGAACGTGAGCTGAGTGGGTGAGAATGGGACTCACAGAACAAGCAGATACCCTGTAAAACATAGAAATAGTACCCCTGGGAGACGGTATGGCAGGGGACAGGATTATGTAGATTAAATGGAGCAAGGCAAAGAGATACAACTACAAAGATGAAAATGGCAATAACCAAAGCAGCTAATGCCCACTACCAAAACTCAGCCTCCAACCACTGAGGGTTCCTTCAAGGAAACTCTTTAACTGGTAACTATCAACATACTTGCAAGGGCAGAAAAAGGTTTTCACTCTGAGTTAAACCATGATGGGGACTAAGCTGATAAAAGCGCATTCAGATTTTTCAGCTGCTTCACTATATAATTTATGTACCACTCAGTCAGATACATTTTTCATTTAATCAAGAGCTATCTTGTCCAACCTTTCAACTGCAGGTAACTTAGTACAAGATGAAAATAACCTAATCCATCATGATGATAGAAATTTTTCTATATCTTCCAGGCTTTTAATTCCAACAAAATGCCAAGAATCTTGCTTCCTCGGATGTTCATTAAAATGCAGCACACTCAAATTTCATTAGAACTGTGTAATAGCATGTCCTGCCCATGGACTAATGCGTGCCAGATGTGCAAGTTCAACCACATCTGCAAGCACCAAACCACCTGCTCAGAGGAATGGGCTCCAGAGCCAACACGGGGAGAAGGCTGCTAACATTTTATTTGCCCTCCACCTGATGCACCCTGGAGCAAAATAATTAAATTAAAATGGAGAAAAGGGGTTGCCAGGCTCAAATGATGGTATTCAAAGGGGCAATGGTTTAGATGAAACGGTGCCCAGGCACGTTTCCTGGACTTTGGCTTCCAAGCACTTAGAGGCTGAAAACTAAAGCTCTCATACCCATCACAGTGACCTTGGGTAAATCTCTTGGTTTCTCTAAGCTTTACATTACTGATCTAAAAAATGGGAGCAACCCCATAAACTTATAGGGCTGCTGTGAAGACAAAACACAAGGAAGTACATTGCACAGTGAGAAGGGCCTGGTAGCTGCTCAATAAATGTCCAGTGCTCACATCATGTAGGTAGGGTCACCTACCACATATACCCTCTCTATCTTACTCTCACTAATCTACCCCTCTCCACACCACTCCTCTCTCCCCAGAGCATATGTTAGTGCTAGCAGGAATCTTCCCACGTATCCACAGATGTACTACTCGTAAAACCCTAACAATATATGGTTTAATTGTATATGCTTTTGAACTTTATTTATTCATTTATTCATTTGTTTATTTATTTTTGAGACAGAGTCCCACTCTATCGCCCTAGGTAGAGTGCCACAGCATCCTAGCTCACAGCAACCTCAAACTCCTGGGCTCAAGTGATCCTCTTGCGTCAGCCTCCTGAGTAACTCAGACTGTAGGCACCCACCACAACACAGCTAGTTTTTCTATTTTTAAGAAAAACAGCATCTCACTCTTGTTCAGGCTGGTTTCCAGCTCCTGAGCTCAAAGGACCCGCCCACCTCAGCCTCCCAAAGTTGTTTTTGATCTTTAAATAAATGAAGTCATCCTTATATATTCTTATGATTTGCATTTTTCACTCAACATTATATTTCTGAGATTCATTAAAGAAATGAATAAAGCATAAAACTGTCCTTTATTCCCGTTCCACTATGTAACGATACCATAATGTATTCTCCCATCAGTGCACATTTGTACTATTTCTAGTTTTTTGCCAGTATGAACAGTGCTGCAGTGAACATTCTTCTTCGGGTGTACATGACCAAAAACCTCCCCAAGGTGTACCGCTAGAAGGACGCTGCTGGATGGCAGTTTAGAAGTAATTGGACTACAGTCTATTTTGTCTTTTGATTATAGTGTCAAGTTACTTATCCCAAGAGCTTGTTCCAGTTCACACTCTGATTTCCTAATTCTTGGCAGAAAGGCTGAAAATTACCTTGGAGAATGTTATTCTCATAAGGAGAGGTTGCCAGAGTTTTGGGGACACTGGCCAAATTGGTTTGTACTCAGTTCACAGTCACAAACAACTCTGCAGGAGAAAGAGAGGTTCTGTCATGTCTATAATTTCTAACAAAGAGAATCTTAAGGTGAATGGTTTAGTGACCCCCTGGCTCTGGGGATAAAAATCTTCCTGGAATTAATGTGTACTGTTCATCCCATGGACAGAAAGTGTAGATGCCCCTGTTCTTAACCTGAAGATTAAGGTTCTGAGGATGGCAGAAGCTGGTCTAAGACTTTAGTTCCAAACCAGCTTTCATCAAGCAGAGCCCTCCAGCTAGACTATGACATCTTTGAGGACAAGAACTAGACTTTTTCAACCTCATTTGCACCTATAATGCTTGGTATAGTGTCTCCACATCATAAGTGCTCGGTTAAACTTCACATGATGCAATTAAGAGTTAGTCACTTTGGCAGACACTGCTGTGTGATGCCAAAACCCTTCTGCTTCAGCTCAGCACAGCGCTAGACTACATTTCCCAGCTTCCCTTGCTGTGTACCGTGGCCATGTGACTGAATTCTGGCCAATCAAATGTGAGGAGAAAGGATATTTGCCACCAGCAGTACTGGCCCATCAAAGCCTCCCACAGAAAACGCCACTTTCGTTTCTTGGATGCTACCTATGATCTTGCATCTCCTCCACCGTCACCAGGGTTCATATCATGAAAGGTGGCAATGTTGTCTTTTTTAAATCAACCAGAGAAATACACATGCTTTCAGCTGGGTGCAGTGACTGAGCCTGTAATCCTAGCACTCTAGGAAGCTGGGGCAAGACCATGGCCTGAGCTCAAGAGTTTGAGGCTGCAGTGAGCTATGATGATACCACTGCACTCTAGCTCAGACAACAGAGCAAGACCCTGTCTCACACACACAAAAAAAAGGAAAGACGGAAAGAAGGAAGAGAAGGGGGGAAAAGAAAGAAACATGTTTTTCTTTAGAAACAAAGCTGTTTGAGAGCCTCCTTGTGTTTTCAGTGTGATAGTTCGGGAGAGCAGATGAACACATTTGTGATTCACATCCACAGATGATTTCCTGCTCAGCTGGACACACTAGCCGGTAGGCTGAGACTACACCACTTACATCCACACATACTTTAACGTATACCCCTTGGTCAAAGACAGGAAGCATAAGAGACAGTGATGTTGAAATTTGACAAAGGAATAATGAGGTATATTAATTATCTACTGTAACTAACAAATTCCTTCAAATCTTAACGAATTAAAACAAAGATACTGTTTATCTCATATTATTGTGGTGGGTCAGGAAGTCAGGTTCAGCTTAGCCGAGTCCCTGATTTAAGGTTTTTCACAGGCTGCAATCAAGCTATCAGGCCTATGGTCATTTGAAGGCTGGGTAGGGTGGGCAAGGATTCATGTCTAAGGTCACGCGATGGTTGTTGGCAGAATGCAGTTTCTTCCAGGATATTGGACTAAGGGCCTCAATTCCTCACCAGCTGTTGGCCAGAGGCTGCTGGGGAGGGTGAGGATGGGGCGTTCCTCCTGACATGGTAATTCTATCAGAGTGCGCAGGTGAGGAAAGAAAGGAAGAAAGAGCAAAAGGGAAGTCACTCTTTCATAACCTAATCTTGAGAGTGATAGTCCATCACTTCCTTCCTTCCAGTCATTAAGTCCACTCAGGGGGGAGGGACCTGGAAGGACCTTGAAAATGACAATTCTGCCAGTTCACCCCGAGATTTTCTAAGCCATGTCTCTAAATTTCATTTATCTGGTCAAAAGCCTTAGTAGCCCTGCCGACTGTCTCTGACATTTCAGAAGCCAATGACAAACTCAGAAAGCTACAAGAATATTATATCCAGTTTGCTTCTTCCTTTCCTGAGAACGAAGCTGTCTACTCTTGTAATATGATACTTAGTGACAAGTGGCCTCTCTCTTTTATGTCAACACTTAGAAATATAAATCAAAATTCACACTGATTATCCAATTGATGTTTAAGTGCAAAATGTAGGAATTCCAAATATTAGTTCACAGAGTGGCACGTTTTTCATATTTTTAATGCTAATGCATAATTAAATTGCCATCTGCATTTTAAAATTGTCTCTCAACCAAATATAATGAACTATAATTTGTGGATGTGCTTGTTGGCAAATCATGCTTTTCTTCCATAATTAAAGTAAATTAAACAACTTGTATCACTTAGTAGGTGGGAAAAATATGTTTAAAATTTTTTACATTTTATTTTTGTAAAATTTAACAAGCAAAAATGACAAAATGGGTTTTTCTTTTAATTCCTACAGAACGGGGGTTGGTAAGAGATTGTATTTGCCCAGAAGGAGGTTCCAGATGCCAACTTTTGGGAAGCACCTTTGCATCACACACCTTCCTTCCCTCCCCAACTCATGTGACCATGGACAATTCATGTTGGAGAAGGCCTACGCTCGTGTGTTTCTGTGGCTCTCTGAGCAGCACAGATTTAGAGATTCCAGTCCCCAGGAAGCCCAGGCATCTTAATGAGCCCTGGCCAGCTGGAGTAATGGAATTCTTCAGCCATGTCAAATGCTGCTGCAGCTGGGCCAGGGAGGAAGAAATTGCCTTTTCCCTGGGACACCACCCTGTGTCCAGTCACAGCCACTTGAGACCTAAATGCTGAGTGCATTTTCCAGCTGCTCTTAGCACCCAGGAGAAACGCAGGCTAAGTGGAGATCAGGGAGCCTTGGCTTTCCAGCCCTTGGAGTGTGTTGGAGGAAAACCAGGTGAGGCAGGAAGCCGGCAGGGAGTGGGGAAGACGCAGGAGCCAGAGGCAAACCTCACCAGGTTTGTCTGATCAGTTTATCAACTCAGGATGACATGTGTGGGTCCAAAGTCATTCTGAGTTCCAGAACAAAAACTGTCTTTAAATGTTGAAATTGCTTTTGCCAAATGCCATCTTTGTTCATTTGTTTTTCCACTGGCTCCCTAGAAAAGAATAACTATTAATGCATTTATGAAAAGAAATGTGACCCCCACCAAGGTCCACAAGCACCTCTCTAGAGGCTGGCATCGTCTTTCCCTGTGAGCCAATTGTTCCTTCTTTATACTTTCTTTCAGAAGATACAGATCAGCTATGGGGTTTCAAGGCACCTGAGAATAGTCCCTTCCCTCACAGACCTTCCAGTCTGGTGCAGGGACAAACTGTAATGCAGCCGATTATGACATTACACAGATGTGGCTCCCTCTGCGGAAGTGGGGATTCCCACACTACAAAAGCACATTGCAAGGTATGCTGGCCCGGATGGGGAAGGAGAATTCTGGGTGAGGATTAGTCCAAAGAGGTAAGAAAAGGGGGCACAGTCAGCGCCCTGCTCTGCTCGAAGCACTGTGCCTATTTTAACTTGCTCACCCTGGACACCCCAGGCAGCTGCTGCTTATCCTCGCTTTACAAATGCAGCAACTGGGGCTCAGGATAGTTAATTGACTTTCCCAAGATCCTCTAGCTAGGAGTTGACTGAAAGTAGTTCAAAATGGTTGGAGCATATGGAGAGTGGAGAGGTGAAAGGACATGGGGGGTACATTTACATTAACAAGAGATACAAAAGCAGAAAGAGGCCACCTCGTGAAAGGCTACAGACATCATGTTGGGAACTGCCAAGTACTTTAGGCAACCTCTGAAGGGGTTGGAGAAGGTGATGCTATGAGCTCTAGAAAGCTCCTGCTATGTGTCACATGAAAAATAATTAAAACAGGGTTGAGGAGGGGCATCTAGCAAGAGGGAATAGTAGCCTGAACTGAAAGACTGTCAGTGGGGATAATGGGAAGGTAATTATCATGTTTCCCCGAAAATAAGACCTACCCAAAAAATAAGCCCTAGCAGGATTTCTATGCATTTGTTAAATATAAGCCTTACCCGGATAATAAGACCTAGTGGTGGGTGTGGCTATGCAGCGTATCTGCATAGCCATGCCCTGTATTTCCATAAGGAAAACTGGAATACCTTTTATCTGCCACAGCTCCTTTCTCCCAGCCGTTAGGACTTGTGCGTGCACCTGTGGTAACCGCAGTCGCAGGCATCCTATTGTGCACGTGCAAACAGCTAGGGGAAAGGAGTTCACGCATCACTAGCACCAGCCCCACCAACCAGGTGGGCTCCCCCTGTCAGGTTCCAAAAGAAGATGACTTAACTGTATTTGAATAAATGTAGATTGTTGTATTATACTTAATATAAATAAGACATCCCCTGAAAATAAGCCCTAGTATGTCTTCTTGAGAAAAAATAAATATAAGACAGTCTCTTATTTGGGGGGGAAACACAGTAATCCCAGAGACCTTTACTAAATAGAATCAACCCCTAAATACAATGGGACAGGCGATGGATGGGTGCAGGGGCTTGTAGGCCAATTTCTGGGCTCCTGGCTTGGGCTCCATGCAGATGGTTCGGTCACCAGAAGAACGTCTCTGAGATCCTAGGACACCAACAATGCAGACCGGCTGTGTTCCTCAGCTATTTACTGGCATTAGGCTGGACACTTCAACAGACACGTCTGCCTTAAACCTAGCTCTGCCAATGTGACCAGAATGTTCCCCAAGACAGGCACCTCTCCTCTGCTCCTGCCTCTGGGTCCTCCTGATCTGTGTTTCTGGATAACTCCTTTGCAACAGGGCCCAGCTTTAGTCACCCCAGGAGGGACACAAGAGTCTTGGCAAAGAAGGAGCAGATACACCCCGTGTGGACTCTAAACTTTTCCATCTTCATCCAACATGTCTGAATTCTTTTTTGAAGACAAAGCAGATTTGGCCCCAGGCATATTTTCCCCACACTTTAAGGCCATGTGTGGGTGTTAAGTGAAATTTAATCTGTATGTTTCTGATTTTTCTACACTTAACTCATTCGCACGGTGTGAGGAAACAGCTACTTGACATCCAGGAAACCTTCCTGGACCTTTTATAACATCGTAAAGCCTCCTTTTCTTTTGTCGTAGACACAGGAGACAACAATCTGCTGAATATAAACAAACTCTTTCTCCAAGATGGTGGAGTCTGACTTTCAGTGTCTTTCAGGACAGGAGTAAGAGAAAAGAGGACGTGGATGGGGAAGGAGCGGACAGCAGAGGAAAAGGAGGAGCACGGGCAGTGCCAGAGCCAGCCGGCCGCCCCACTTCCCACCCCCTCAGCTCTATCCTATGGCTCCCACAGAAACTGCATTTTCTAAGTAGATAAAATCACTTGAAGATGCCTAGACAACTGATAGACTGATAGACAGACCACTATTACTATGTGGATATTCCCAACTATCCTAATATTTTAATGTGTAAGTTGCCTAAATGTCCTGAATTAATCAGTGCTTGTCATAGTTTGTCCCTATAGCTTTCTATACAAAAGAGTTCAGTTGACACATAAACTGCTTAAGATTAAATTATTTTTAATCTTGGAGACTTTCTCCTACTTAGAAGTCACTGAGCAAAAGTCGTTTCTTATGGTTGCTGACACATCTGGGACCGTGAAAGACTCTGTTCCCGTCCTTTAGCCAGCACTTCAGAGAACTTGGGTTTGGAATGGGACACTGCAGTCCTCTCTTCTTTCTAAAAGCACAGACTAGCCCCATCTCCATCCTTTTCTGCCAGGCCATTACCCAGGGTCCACCTCTGAGAGAGTTTATAACAACTTTGAGAAACAAGAGGTCAAAGCGGGTGAGTGTGTGTACAAGGAGGTATTTGCAGATGGCATAACTCATGGGGAGATATGCGATCCAAAGACAGCACCCCTTGGGTGCCCTTTGTGGTTGGACTCAAGGACATACCCTCCACACTGGGGATACCTCTACCTTGGCCTCAGTTGTCCAGGGTCTACTGACAGGCTCCAGGGAGGAGAGAATTCTCCTAGGCTGATTTGCAGAGAACAACCATCAACAACTATGGGCTTGATAAGTCAGGATCCTCTAGACAAAATGTGCTCCAAAAGATTACATGGTAAACCAGCTGAAGCTATTGTCAACAAAAGCTCTGTCCAGACATCAGAACATAGCAGAGAGGTGGCAGGGCCGGAGGGGATCCAAATGGGATGCCCTCTGCCACCTCAGCCATTCCATCTTGATGTATGTCTCATCCCGTCAGCTCTCATTCACATTGAGCCACTAGGAAGGCAGCTTGCTACAAAAATCTGACTTACTGCCGTCAGCAGCATTACAAGTATTTCTTCTCTTCTTTTCTCTCTCTCTTCCTGTGCTAGGAAAGAAGCACTAACAGGCAGTTTTTCAGACTAAGAAACCACTGTCCTCATTTGTCTGTGTGTGTGTGTTTGGGGTATTCATTAACTTGCCCCAGGCCCTCCCACATAGAACTAGAGGTGGCTACAAGAAAACCACAGAACAGAAACTATAAGTAAAAAATATCAGAACAAAAGAAATATAGATTGGATTGGATTAGAAGGTATAGGCATCTCGTTCAAGATGGCAGCCTCAGGGTCACCCATCACCTTTAAAAAAGAACAGGACACGGGTGGTGCCTGTGTCTCAAAGGAGTAGGGCGCCGGCCCCACATGCCGGAGGTGGTGGGTTCAAACCCAGCTCCAACCAAAAATTGCAAAAAAAAAAAAAAATGCAGGACAGAAATGAATATTCCTGCATAATTACTATGTCATCTGGGGGGTCCAGTGAGCTAGAATGAGCCTTGGGGAACACAGTCCTGTGGCCTTTGAGCCTTCTAGCGTGTTAGGTGCCCAGCAGGCAAAAAGGGAAAAACAAATGAGCCCAAAGATAAAACCTATAAACATGTTCAACATAGTTTTAAAATTAAAAAAAAGAAATCTATGGCCATGCATCTGTGCTAATTATCCACAGGGAATGGTACCTTCTGGTGCTGAGTCAACCCTTAAGCAATGTGGCCAACATTTGCCTCTTTCTTCCTGGCCATCGACGAGGAACACCATCTCTGTGTAAATTGAAACAGGCCTCAGGAAACTTGACAATTGTGCTCAACTGGACATGAGGCATAAATTCCACAACAGAACCCAAACTCGAGTCACCACTAGGAGTTTTTTCTGATAGGTCCAGCAACCAAGATTTTCCCTGGAGAAGCTGAAAGACAGCAGCTTGTTAACAGCTAAGAAAACAATACCAGCAACTCGTCACTGCCAAAGAGGAGGGGTGGAGTTTAAAGGCCAACTGCAGACCATTTCAGATAATTAGACTCTGTGTTCAGGCTAAAGAGAGTGGCCCAAATTTCTGATCTCTAAGACTCAGTTTCCTCGTCTGTAAATGGCAGTAATAACATTTTCCAATCCACAGAGATTTGGGGCCCACCACATAATAGACAATAGTGTACATAATGGCTTAGAATAGTATTCGTCATATTCAAGTATTCTATAAGTAGCCATCACCATTATTATTCTTACTATAAAATATTTATAAATTTTTAATTATCATAAATAATAGTTAAAGATCGATAGATACAGAAAATTGTGTTTGTGCCTTAGGCTCTGTGATTTTGGTACACCCCACCAAGTGGTCTTTCCCCTCTGGGTCCTTCCCAAGTTGGGTTCCAGGTCCAAGCTGTCACCAGTGCCAGCTGTCAGTCCCTAAGTATTTTTAGCTCCTGGCTAAGTGGTTTTCTCTCCTTTCTCAAAAGTGCTGGATAACAGCTTGCCACTAAGAATAGCAGTTTTCCAGTTTAATCAACAAGTCTCTGGGCTTCATGACCATACTGGCACTCACGGGAGGTCAGTTGGCCACACTCACATGCACACCCTAAGCTGCCCACTCAAATATTAGCTAAGCCTGCTGCCCTCCCCACTGCCCACACCCTACTCTTCATGGGCCTTTCAGAATACCCATAGGAGGTGTAGAAATGTGACTGAGTCTGCCCCTAGAACACAGGCGTTTCCTCCAAGATCCTTGGACCTGGAACTAATGGGATTGTACTACATAGAGAACTGGGGTTCAAAACTCACCTTCACACTGAAGTATTAGGAAGCGGATCTTCCTTGGGAAGGGTACGTGGGAGCTTTATTCAGATGGGCCCAGCCAATGTTACACAGGAATCCTCCCCACATCCTTTATTATATCCATTTTACAGACACTAGCACTCAGGGAGGTTAAATCACAGAGCTGGTCAGTGAAAGGGTGGGATTTCAACCTAGGTATTCCAATCCACATCCAGTGGTCTTCTCAGTAGTCAGAGATGTTTGGGGTCCATTATGATCTCAAAGCCAGTGCAGTGTTCCCCCCAACCCCGTTAAGTCCTTCCAGCCCAGTGCCACATTCCACTCCCTCCTTCACCTCTCTGTCACTCACCCCATGGCCCATGTCACTCACCCCACTCAAATGGCTCACCACAGACCTTTTAACTGTTCCCCTGGGGTCTATGCCTCCTGAAAGCTGAGAGCATGCCCCTTGTCAGGTGAGATCAAAAAGAAGCAATCCTACTTCAGAATGGGCTCCACTTGTGGTCTCAGAACTTAGCTGTTTATGCCCTTTTACTCAGCAAGACCGTTCCTGGAAATAAAGAAGAAAGGAACTTATAAACAGGAGTTTCGTGGCAGACAAAGGATTGAAACCACCCAGGAAGAAAGGAATTGTGTCACGTAGTGTCTTAGTCTGTTCAGGCTGTTATAACAAAATACTATTGCTCGAGTAGCTTATAAACAACAGAATTGTATTCCTCGTGCTGTGAAGGCTGGAAGTCCAAGATCAAGGCACCACCAGATTCAGCGTCTGGTGAAGCCCATTTTCTGCCTTGTAAACTGTGCCTTTTTCCTCTGCTCTCACATAGTAGAAGGGGCAAATGAGCTCCCTTGGGTCTTTTGTATAAGGGCACTAGTCCCCTAGTTCAGTGCCCATCACTCAGTGGTTAGGGTGCCGGCCACATACACCAGGGCTGGCAGGTTCAAACCAGGCCAGGCCTGGTAAACAACAATGACAACTGCAACAAAAAATAGCCAGGCATTGTGGCAGGGGCCTGTAGTCCCAGCTACTTGGGAGGCTGAGGCAAGAGGATCACTTAAGCCCAAGAGTTTAAGGTTGCTGTGAGCTGTGATGCCACAGCACTCTACTGAGGGCCACATAGTGAGAGTCTGTCTCGAAAAGAAAAAAAAAAGGGGGGAGGTGGCACCTGTGGCTCAAGGAGTAGGGTGCCAGCCCCATATACTGGAGGTTGTGGGTTCAAACCCAGCCCTGGCCAAAAAAAGGGTGGGGGGGCACTAATCCCATTCATGAGGTCTCCACCCTAATGACCTAATCACTCCCAAAGGCCCCACTTCCTAATACCATCACCTGGGGGGTGAGGATTTCAACATATGAACCCTGGGGGGACAGAAACATTTAGCCCCTAGCACATATTATTACATATGCAGAAGTTAAAATGATATGGTAAGTAAAAACTATGTTTAAAAATGTTTATGATATAAAAAATACATATGATATAAATATTCATGTTGCATAGAAAAAGTATCTATGTGGTAAGATCTCAGTTACTTATAAATGAATATATTCACTCATTGATTCCAATATGTATCACCTCCTGTGTTCTCAGCCCTGGAGATACAACAATGTAAACAAAAGTGCTGGTCCTTGAGGTACTGACATGCTTCAGAGGAAGGGGCAGAAACAAACAATAAAACAGAAAAATTTGTAACACAGCAGTGACAAGTGCCGTGAGGGAAGTAGGGAATGTCAGGATGGGTGGAAGCACCTGCAATTTGAACTTGAACCACCTCCCTGAGAAAGTGTCCTCTGAGTAAAGAAACTCCTTCAGGTTCATGAGGACATCCTGGACTAGAGAGTTCCAAAGAGTAGAGAAATGAGTGTCAAATCTGTGTGGCAAGAACCAGCCTGCTGAGTCATAACGTACAGGGTGCTTTGAATTTCTCACAAACAAATACCATATTTTGTGGTCTATTATGGGTAAAAAATTAATATATCTGAACTTTAATGATTAACAGCATTAGTCAATTTCATTTACTTTGACAGTAACACACCAAAGTATAAAAAACGCACATACATAAGGAATGTTTTTCCTCAATTTCTGCTGAATTCCTACAATTCCTTCCCTTTACTTCACTTGAAATGTTACCTTTATGACAACTTTTTTTCTTTTGAGACAGAGTCTCTCTATATCACCCTTAGTAGAGTGCCATGGTGTCACAGCTCACAGCAACCTCAAACTCCTGGGCTTAAGCAATTCTCTTGCCTCAGCCTCCCAAGTAGCTGGGACCATAGGTGCCAGCCACAGTGCCCAGCTATTTTTTGCTGTAGTTGTCATTGTTGTTTAGCTGGCCTGGGCCAGGTTTGATCCCACCAGCCTCGGTGTACGTGGCTGGCGCCGTAAACACTGTGCTATAGGCACTGAGCCTGTGACAACTTCTTTATATTCTCCTGATCTCCTACCCCCATTACCCCCTGCCCAGATTACAGTAATTGCTTCTTTCTCTGTGTTTCTATAGCACTCTCTATAACCCCATATCGTAGAACTTATCACATGATTTCTCAATTTTTACCTGTCTCCTTGGCTAGAATAAGTGCTAGTTGTCTTCACATCCCCAGGCCCAAGCACCCGGTAGCAGATACTTTGTCAGTGGGACCCCACTCTCTGCTCCCAGGTCTATGGCAGACAGATTGACCACCGCCTTCTTTCCCACTGAACCCAGATGTGAATTCAGGTTGCTTTTCAACGAGGTGAAATCCACAACTGGAGTTGGTAAGCCAGATGAAGCCTAATCACCCACCAGACTTAGCATAGCGCCTGGAGCCAGGTCGGTACATCACAAAGTTTTGTTGATTGAATACGTGGAATGAAAAAATATTGTCAGCTTTCTGTAAATAGGAGTAGTAAATTTAAAAGTTACTACAAATGCCCACCCTGTGAAACTAAGACAGGTAAATAAACAACCAATTGGCAAATTCAGACTTGGAACCAGAAGATCTTTAGGCAATTCCCCCAAATTAGCTCAACCACAATGATGAAACTGCAGTCAGATCAGACATGTTGCTAAAACCAGTTAGGCTGATCATCTGTGGTGGAGCCGTGATCGAGTGATAGCCATTATGCCAATGAATGTTGGCAAGAAGCAGCTATGCTCTAATTTTGACATGCACAATCTCGCTATGATCGTACAGTTCACAAATAAGTATAGATAAAGGCATGAATACAGCACTGAAGGCTTCTCTAAACATTTAAAAATAAATTTGCAACAGCATGGTTGGGGAAGAGCCACAAGAACATGCTGGCCAAAAGGTCAAATATTTTTTATTTATAAAGTAAAAAGCAGCAGAAAGTATGTTAATCTAGGTCTCAGGCTTGGTTAGAATACTAACAAAATCTAACGTTTAGAAGTTTGTAAAAGCTCTGAGAGAAGAGTCTTTTTCCTTTTGGTAAACTACCAGAAATCCAATCTGCTGATGTTCATGTTTCCATAGGTGGCGCAGGTGATGGGGAGCATCACATTACAATGAATTAGCCCCAAATTCATTTTCCAAAGTGTTGATGCTCACCTGTCCCCACCCAGGGGAGAAGGCACCTCACTGGTCAGGTTTCAATGCCTCATTTGCAGGCTTGGGGGGCTGGCAGGATGGCACTGATTGGTTGATTTTCAGTACCTAATTTGTATTGATGTGGACCAATTTCTCAGCACCCCTTTATTGGGAAGCCCTATGAAGCAACCAGTAGCCAGTTTCACTGATGCCAATTGGAGCTCCACCCCAAGTAGACGGGGATAAAGTGCTCGCTTGAGACTTTGTCGGTGTCTGACGCTTGTCCTTGTCTCTGTTCCACCTTTCAGAGAGCGTACAACTTGAGCAAAGCATTAGAATCATCCAGAAAGGTAAAGCTTTTCAAAAACTAGTCATGCTCATCCCCCACCCTCAGACGTTCAGTTTCTGTTAATCTTAGAGGACTCAAACATCAGTATTTTTAACAGGTATCCAAACCCGGGAACCACACATTTAACCTGTCTAGCTGTACAGCAATATTTGTCCAAGACCAGTGTCTAAATTGAAATGTCAGGAACAAATTTGAATTGCTCTAAAGCTGCACTGTCTCATACAGTAGCCACACTTAAGTCATGGCCAGTGCCCTTGAGGAATTAAATTTTTTATCTTATTTTAATATAGCAAAAATTAAAACTCATATTGAGTTTAATTATTGGAAAATTTTAAATAGATTGGAACAACTTAGGTATATCAATGTACTTCTCAACCATAAATTTTGTGAACTCAAAGTATAGATTGGGTATTTCTGATAAGAATTAAGACAAGCTATAAGTGTATATCACACACTGGATTTTAAAGACTTTATACAAAAAAAGTAAAGATCTCTAAAGTAACTTTTATATTGATTCCATGTCAAAAAGGGAATATTTTCCCATGTATTGGAGTAGCTAAAATTATCAAAATTAGTTTTACCTGTGTCTGATTACTTTTTGACATAGCTACTAGGAGGTTTTTTTTTTAAATTACATATGAGGCTAGCGTTATATTTCTCTTGATCAATGCCCTCTAAGAGATTTAGGGATCAAAAAAGACACAATATTTATGTTAACTAGCTGATGTTTACTTGAATATTTAAAACGTTTAAAAAAAAATTTTTTTTTTTGAGACAGGAGCCTCAAGCTGCCCCCCTGGGTGGAGTGCTATGGCATCACAGCTCACAGCAACCTCCAACTCCTGGGCTCAAGCAAGTCTCCTGCAAGCGCCCACTGCAACGTCCGGCTATTTTTTGGTTGTAGCCGTCATTGTTGTTTTGGCGGGCCCGGGCTGGATTCGAACCCGCCACCTTGGGTGTACATGGCTGGCACCTTAGCCACTTCAGCCATAGGCACTGAGCCAAAACGTTTAAAATTTAAAACACGCTTATGAAAAAGAGCACTGAGGTAAAACATTTTGAAAAGCAAATAACCAGCTCTTTCTTCCAGTTTTGCATTAATCCAGAATTTTCTGGAGTCCTTAAGTGTTTACTGAGTTGGATCGTGTGCCAGCATTGGACAAGACGTTCTGTACCTAAAAGAGTCAAAGGAAGATAGGCCCCTCTGCAAAAATGGAGATCAAAACCCACATACTGCGTGCGCTCCAATTCATTCTCCCACGGGAGGCCCCAGGAACACTGCAAGTTATCATTACTATTATACCTGCTTGACAGGGGAGGAAACTGAGACTTGCGATCACCAGCCCAGGACCACACAACTATTGATAGTGTGTTGAAGCAACAGGACTGGGATCAGGTCTTCCAAACCCAAATTTTCAACTCTTTCCACTTCATCACACAGCTTTTTAGAAATAAGTTCTATTCATTAGAAATTTATGGTACATAACTTTTTCCTTAACTATAAGCCTCTTCTCTGAACAGGCTACAATCCTGCCCAGTTGAACTGTTAAGAATGTCAGAAAATTCAGCTAACAGCTTCTTTCTCCATCTCTGAAAGCACCCACGTCAGCCAAGATCCTATGCGGGGATTGGACCCCGGGAAAATGTATATAAGATGAAATGGGCCTTCTCTCTCTGTGTTTGCCTAAGGCTCCTTTATGGTGTAGCCTGTGAGACATCATGCTTAGGAGAGCTGTTTTCTTGACTGCTGGGACCAGAGAGCATCATCACTTGATTCCAGGACTCCAATTAAAATAAGCCCTGAGAATAGCGTTCTGAACATCTCTAACAAAACTGTTTCAATACATAAAATTTCATGGGATAGAGTGTTATAACTCATCTATCAACAGGTCTTTACTGAGCACCCAAGGGGAACCCAACTCTGGATTATGCTCTCAGCAGCCTTTACTAATGGAAAGTTTAGTTTTCCAAACACAAAGGGCCTTCTCAGAGGTATTCAGTGAACAGATTCCAAAGGCAAGCTGAGGCAGTGGTAAACTGCGCCCTTCAGGCCTTGCTCTGGTACAGATCATGGAGACTCAGGTCCCAGAGAAGTGATTTTCAACTGATGTGCTGCAGCACACAGTGTGCCATCAGAGGATCTTAGATGTGCCACAAAAATTTTTAAATATCATTAGTCAAATTATTTTCAAAAAAAGTTCAAAGCACAGTAAGTTTATTCCTTTTTTTTACTCTTTTTTAATCAACATAATTTAAATGTGCAGCAGAAGTTTATAGGTTCAAGTGCACCATGAGATTTTTTAAAAGGTTAAAAAACACTGTCCTGCAGGCTTCCCAAGTGATTTAGGGCCATGGTGAGATTCACTGTTAGCTTTAGGCTCCAAGTTCAAGTATGAAGCCACAGGAGGAGGAAGTTTGGAAAATGCTTAGCAGCAGGCTTCAGGGTAGCAAGCAAAGAGAGAAAGTTCCCAGCCACTCCTCTAAGCCTTCTCTTGCTTCTTACAGCCTTGGGCTGGGCTCACCCAAAGATAGACCTGAGCTATAGCTGTAGATACATGATCTCTGTATGTCCTAGTGGCAAAGTTTCTGAGTACCCTTTCCAGGTCACCAAGAAATTAGAGACCTCTTGGACCTCTTGGAGTAGTAAGGTTAACAAAAAGATACTCTTGGTAGAATGAATTAACATATTAATTCTTCTAACATGTTAATTGACCCCAGAGAAGTACACACAAAGTGTGTGTGCAAATGAGATACCATGCACCCTATTTGTGTGTGTGTGTGTGTCTACCCTTAGTGATCTCAATAGACTTTTAAAGAGTTTTATACAAAGATACCTTCAGAATAAAAATATATTTCTTTGTGAGAAAGGGACATGGTCATTTCTACTGGCCAAGCATTGTGTTACGAAGGTACAATGAGATCATTTATGCAAAAGCACTTTATAAGAGAAAATCCCTATGTGTATATCATGGGTTGTATTATTTTATAATGTTCTGATGATCCAGTGAGATGAATAATAAATAATGGAAAAGAGAGATGAAAGTGTGGGAACAGAATTCAGATTATAGGATTTGAAAAAGATGTTTTATGCATAAAATTGAGAGGGCCCACCAAAAAGGGCCCCACCCGAGAGAGTTGGGAGCCGTTTCCCTCAACACTCCCCCCCCTGGCTCCCAACAGCTGTTGGTTGTGACATCATGCTGATGGGATTGCTCTGAGGCCCCTAACTTCAAGTACAGACACAAAGGCAGCTCCAGCTGAGGTCCTCAGAACCAAAGGCACAAATGAACACAGAGCTGATACGGTTTTGAGACAGGGACCCAGCAGACACCACTTGGGGGCATTGCTTGATTTGCAGGTATTGTTTAACTGAGTCAGAAAGTCTCAAGACAAAGTTTCAAATCCTGATCAAAACAAGATGAGGGTAGGATGAGTTCCAAGTGGTCAGAATCAAGATGGTGGAGAAATTGGCTGCGTCTAGCCTTGCAGGTTTGTTATGCCCTCATTACCATAGTCGTTTCCAAGGAAAAGCCTATTTCCATCGTGTGTATGATGCCATGACACTTCCTATTGACCATGTGCAGTCAAAAGAAGGGTATCTCCCTAATTCTAGGAAAACTCCTTTCCAAAAAATAACATGAATATTCCTCTTCTTATTTAGCCTATAATTAGGCTATTGCTTAAATAGAGGAGCTAAAAGAACCATGGGGCTGGTTTTCCTCTACAGGGAGAATGAGCCTCTACTCTGTCTGTGGAATAGACTTTCTATATTTCTAAGTAAAACTCACTTTCACTTTATACTGTCAGCTCACTCCTGAATTCCTTCTCTTACAAAGCCATGGCCCCACTTGGATGTCAAGTGACTACCCAGCACTGGGAGTCACTTTCCTGTGTTAGTTTGATAGCAGAACATGAAAACAAACAAAAACAGTCTTAGATTTAGCAGATAATATTCTCAACATAGGACAACAGGAAACAAGAAAGTGACTGTATTCATTTCCTTTTGACACTGTAATAAATTTCCACAGATCTCATAGATGAAAACAACCCACCTTTGTTCTCACAGTTCTGGACATCAGAAGTCTAACATCTGTGTTCCTTCTGGAGGCTCAAAGGCAGAATCTGTTCCCTCTCCTTTCCTAGCCTCTCGAGGGCTCCTGCATTCTTTGGCTTGTGGCCCCTTCCTCCCTCTTCAAAGACAGCAGCAGAGCATCTTCCAACCTTTCTCTTTCTCTCCTCTACTTCTATCATAAGGACACTCGTGATTACATTGGGCCTCCCTAGATAATCCCAGATAATTTCCTTACATCTGCATGGTCCCTTTTACTGTGTGAAAGTATCATACTCAAAGGTTCCAGGGATTAGAATGTGGACATTTTGAGGGGGCCATTATTCACCTTGCCACAGTATAGTCATCTTAGGCGGTATCAGTAAAGGTATTATTCTCTGGAGAAAGAAGGTGATGAGTCTTCTTCTTTCCATTGTGGAGTCTGTGTTCGCATCTAGAGACTTCACATCAAAAGAGTCAGAGACGACCTATCGTGTTGCAGACATAGTATTATTTGACTGTAATGTGAAATGTTAGAGAAAATATGAGGAAACAAACTTTCTCACATGTCATTGAAGCCATTGTAAATTATGATTAAAATGTTAGGAGGGCAATCTGACAACACACAGAAAAAGTTTGTCAGATGTTCGTTTTCATCGATCCAGAAGTTTTATGTCTACAAAGTTATCCCAGGGAAGTAGGCACAGACATGTGCAAAGATTTACCAACAAGAATATCCGTCAATGTACTTCTAAAGTGATAAGAAAACAATTAATTAGGAGGAAAAATTGACTTTCTATTCTTCCCAGTTTAAATAAACTATGGTACATTTGCTTAAAATGTATATATAAAACCCATTTAGCCACAAATAAAATATTGTAAAGGAATATTTAGTGGCATGGGAAGATTTTGATATCCCAAGAAATGAAATAACAGTATGCACAACATGTTTGGGGTTTGTAAAATATAATCACATCAGAGTTCTTTTTTTTAATTAATTATTTTTTATTAAATTATAACTTTGTACATTGATGCATTTATGGGGTTCAGGGTACTATTTTGATATGCAATGTGAAATGTTTACATTGAACTAACTAACACATCCATCACAATTATACTCATTTCTTAATAGTTTTGAAATGTACCATTGCATCATGCACATTAGGTGAGGTCCCCCTAAACCCTCCCTCCTCTCATATCACCTGTCCCCTCTCTCTCCTCTTCCTTTCAACTTTCTGGACTATAGTTATGTTTTGCCATTCATATGAGTATATAGGTGGTTATATATTGATTTCATAGTAGTATTGAGTACATTGGATACTTTTTTTCCTATTCTTGAGATACTTCATGGAGCTAGAACATCAGAGTTCTTACGGTCACAGCAGAGTTCTTACAGTCACAGCACACTCAGCTAGGACTACAGGAGGTGAGAAGCAGGAGAAGGGATCACAGAAGATGGGGCAAGAGCCCAGAGCCGGGAGCAAAGGGTCAAGGGGAGAATCCCCTACACGCACTGAAGGGAGTGACTGAAAGACACCCCAGCCCCAGGCATCTTCTCAGGGAAAAGTCAGGGACATCAACACCCTGGCCTCTCCTCTGTCAGATCTGTGCCCTGAGCATAGATATCATTAGTATATCAGATATTAGTATTATCCAAACCCAGCAGGAAGCCGGGGCCACCACAGAAGCCCTGCTCTGCTGCATTGTGCCCACCACAGGCAGCCTCCTGGGCAGAGGGAAGGGAGCAGGCCGCTCAGATCCAAGCAACCAGGCATGCGCCCATTTACATGCAGGAAAACGATGGAGGAAGAGTCACCGAGAAGTCGGCAAGGGCCATGTCTCGGCAGCTCACTTATCAATGCATTTTCATTTTCGTCTTCTTACCTCCTGAGTGGTCTGTGGTAGCCGCATGTCACTACTGTGGGGATCACAGATGAAACAAAAACACACAACCCATCTAGAGTCTGCTTCTGGGAAGGCAGTGAAGAAAGCCAAACCTGGCTCCCGTAGGTAAAGGCTGGGATGTTTTGCTGTATAAGAGGAGGAGGCTTAGCTATTTTCAAAAATCTGAAAGACTATCCTGTGGAGGGTGGATTAGACTTGGTCTGAAGTTAGCCCGAGATCAAAAGGTGAAACAACCAGCAGGCGGATTCCAAATTAGCCTGATTAGGGCTGTCTGAGAATGTCACATGTTTCCCCAAGAAGCCCTGAGCTTCTGGTGCTGGTGCGTAAGAGAGAATATGAGGGTATTTAAGCAGAAGCCAGAAAACTTCTTGGTAGACATTCTGCTGAGCCCCCTGATGGAGCTTTGAACTAGATCAATTTTCATGTATCTTCTAGGAAAAAGAAGTAAAGTATTATTATTAATTATATGACAGTGATGATGTCATAACTTCATTTCTTTAATAGTGCTTGCTCTGGTTTTGGAGGTGGAACAAGGTGGCAAGGGGTGTTTAGATGCACTCTTGTCATCTCAGTCATTTAGTTGCAAGAAAAAGTCTCTGATGAGGACTGTATCAGTAAAAA
Source organism: Otolemur garnettii (assembly GCF_000181295.1). Taxonomy (NCBI): domain Eukaryota; kingdom Metazoa; phylum Chordata; class Mammalia; order Primates; family Galagidae; genus Otolemur; species Otolemur garnettii. The sequence continues at coordinate 7,865,787 of NW_003852424.1, forward strand.
CACGTGGAGTTTCAAATAACAGAAAATTCAACTCAAACTGACATGACTAATTAGCAAAGACTCCAGGCTTGGCTGGACCCAGGCCCCCTAGTGACTTGTCAGGGCCCATTCTCTCTCCACTTTTTAGCTGATTCCTTTTCCAGGCTCTCACTCACGGCAAGAGGGTGTCAGCATGTTCACATCCTCACCACTCCAAGTCCAGTGGAAAAGACAATACCTATTTATAAGTTGCGTAACCAAAGGCCCTAACACAAGTTCTATTCAATCCTGATTGTATAGAACTACCCATTCCTGAAGTATTTGCCATGGCCAAGAGGATGCCACACTCTAGCCAGTCCTGGCTCCTTCTGAATAACATAAAGAGAGACAGTATGAATCTAGATGTTAAAAACATCTTCATTCTAAGTCCTGAAGTTTTTGCCTCTGTATGGGAATTTGATTCAACCTTATGTCAGCTGTAGGTCTTTTTCTCCAAAAGAAACAGCAAGTCAAGCCAAGCTGCTCTCTCTAGGATAACACAGAGGAGGGGATTCCTAATGAAGGAGTCCCAACTTGTGATGCCACTGAGGATGAAGGGAGTGGCTTCCCAGACACCTGTCATGGACTCCTCCATCTCCCCTACCTGGAGGCCAGCCTTTCCTGAAATTCCATCTACTCAATATCAATTGGTGGCCCTTCTCCACCAAAAGAGATTATAATAATTCGCTGGCAAATTACATTTGAGAAATTTTCAGTTCAATAAAGTCAAAGAATTCTCAGCAACAGGATACTTCTGAGCTTTTTAGTGTCTCAGTGTGTGTTGGGAATCTCCAGAGTAAAACGGGACCTGCAGAAGTTCCCAAATGTGTTTGCTCACGAATCACTTGGAGCATCTCTTGGGACTGGTATTCCCTAAATAAACTCGAAACATGCTGCTCTCGGGAAACCAGTTCCTCTCCTGGCCCAGCCCACCCGCCCTGCCCCTCATTTTAATTGAGATCACAAAGCAAGAAAAAGTTACTGAGAAAGATTGGCCATGTCCCTCCATCACCTTTCTGGAATGTTTAGAAATGAATATAATAACACAGAGATAAAACCCACCAAATCCCTGGCTTCTCAAAGGAAATCCTTTCTCCATCCAACCTGTTACATGGTTGCTGGAGTCGAATTGCAAAAATCCTGCAGTAACTCCAGTTCTGGACAGAGAAGAGACCACTGGTGGACTATACCGAGAGGACTTTTGGCCGCCAAGGGAACTCACATTCACCTCTGGCAAACCTCAGTCTGCAGCTGCAGAAGATCAAGTCCAGTTCACATCTGTTCCCCAGACACCCCACGCTCCACCCCAGCCTCCCCGTCCAACAAAGCCCGGCCAGGTTTTCACAGTTAATCCCTCCCAGGCCCCCAGCTCATCTCCTCCCTTCTTGCTCCTATGAATTCTCAGAGATCAAAGCACAAGTTAGCTGAAGCCTTATTTGCTCAGCATTCAACAGAGCACCTTAAATTCCCAGCTTGAAAGGAGGCTGAATGAAGGTCAAACATACTCTATTGTTGAAAAACTTTGAAACAGCAAGACACAACCAAAATATTAACAGATGAACCCCCATCATCTCTGTGGGCTTCAGGGTCCCGAAGTGGGGGACTTCCCCCAGCAAGTCAAAGATCAGCATCTGATGGGAAGTCAGCCAGAAATTTCCTTGGAGGTCACTCTGAGTTGACTCCGGGTATACACTGATTCGGGCTGGAAATTGAGAGCTACTGCCACAACCCAAAGTGTCGGCCTTCAAGTTAAAATGAGGCCTAAAAATGCCCATTCTGGCTCCCCTGTCCCTCAGATCCTTTCAGTCTTCTGCTCTTTTTCCTCCTGGCCTTGGTTTACAAGAAGATACGGCTTTTAAGAACTAAGAGGCCATCTGGTGATTTTCAAATCCTGTTGATTTTTGGCAAGAGAAAAAAAAATCATGCAAACAAAATCTTACATGGGACCTTAGTATAAAGCAGAAGAAGTTGGGGGTCCCTGGAGGGAGGGTAGGAGCAGGCACAAAAGGAGTTTTACCCACTTGGCCACCCCTTTGCCTATGTGGCTTTGGGAGCCCCTGGTTGGAGAAGGCCCTGATGTAGTCCAACATTTCAGATTACACAAACCCTGAGTACCCAGAGAAAGGAAGGAGCCGCCCAGCCCTCCCTGCACACTGTGCAGAGCCTACCGGAGCCTGGTCTTGCACTCTGGGAAGGACTGTCTTCTCCCTCAGAACGGCTGACACCACAGTCAACAGAGTTGCTCAGGCTCCAAATCTTCAAGTCCTTATTATGAGCTTATACTTTGGCTTTTTACATGAAAACAGTCTCTGAAGTGATCAGTCCTGCTTTCAAAACGACCATGTTTGACTCTCACCATCACTACCTCCCCTACCTGGAATCACCTAGAACCCAGCATCTGCCTCCCCTCCCCTGTCCCCCAGGCCCAGACTTCACTCATTAGAATCAGCTAGGATTTTATTAAAAATACAGACTCCTGGGACCACCATTAGATCTAGTGAATCAGAATTTCCAGGGGTTTGTCCCATAAACTGTGGTTCAAATAAGCACCCCAGATAACATGGATGATTTTCCAGCCTTGGAAAGCATTACATTCAACGGAGTTGTGTTCCTTATCCATATCTGCCACCCAAAGCTCAGAAATTCTTACATGAAATCACAGTTTTTCTTGCTACTAGGTTGTAATTTGGTATAACTTCTGCAGACAACCTCTCGGAATTGTGGTGGGAAGTAGCCTTTGCAACACCCTTCCCTTGTATATTACAAAGAAATTACCCTCGGCATGAGCAAAGATTTATCTGTGAGGATGTTCATCATTGCACTAAAAAACAGAAATGTTCCCCAACAAGAGGTTTTAGTCAATAAATTTTGGTATATGTGTGTAATATTATACATCCACTTTTTTAAAGTTTGGAAGATTGGCCGGCGTGGTGCCTCACACCTATAATCCTAGCACTTTGGAAGATCAAGTTAGGGGGATTGCTTGAGGCCAGGAGTTTTAGCCCAGCCTGAGCAATAGCAAGACCCTGTCACCACAAAAAATAGAAAAAAATTGGCCAGGTTCATTCCGCAGATGGATCAACTAAAGCTTGGAGTAGCAGCCAAGATGTACACAGAGCCAGAGCTTAAACCCCTCCATCTAGCTCTGGAGTCCAAGCTCTTCACCACCCCACCATCCTGCATCTCAGGGAAATGGAGTATGTAGAAATCTCCCAACTCTTCCAACATTCACTAGCAGAGGGACTGAGCCTCTAACTGAGGCTTTCTCTCCCATGCCTACTCACTCACGCTCAGCTCTGACTGTAGGTTATGGGACACGTTGGCTGACTCTCATAAGCTCCCATGAGCTACGTCCCTGAGGGCAGAAATGCATCTTCCAGCTGCGAATCAGAATTTGCCTGGGTCCTAACACCTGCCATTCATTAGGCATTGAATCCTGTCCTGGGGCCCAGGGGTCTTTAGATCCTAGTATGTTTGAACTTGCCCATCATCCTGGTGGAACCCTCCTGTTCCCCTACCTGCTCTGAGGAGTCAACAAGGCAACCCTTGCCCTGAACTCCCGATGCAGACTTCTTAATTCCTCAAAACAGCCCCAGTTCATGAAAGGGACTTTGATCAATCAAAGCAATCTGCTCCATGTTCAAGCACTGTAACTGTGATTTGTTACACTGTCATAAGGCTTTTTATCCAGAGAAATTTGAAAGTCAAAGAAAATCCTTTGTTAGCCCCCTGTGTCTTTTCTTAACCACTTTGTTGACAATGTTAAGGAGCCCTTGCTCTTAAAAGTCAGTGCTATCAGCAAAGACAATATTTATACAGACGGAGAGAGGAAGAGAGAAAGGGAGGGAGAGAGAGAGATCAATGTCAAAAACCCATTTTAATTGTTTTAATTAAGAAAGTTGGGGGGGGGGCGTTTGTAGTTTTTAGCTGGGGGCTGAGTTTGAACCTGCCAGCTCCAGCATATGGGGCTGGCGCCCTACTCTTTTGAGCCATATTTTTTATTATTTTTATTTTAGAAAGAAGTGTCACTCTATTGCCCCAGCTGGAATGCAATGGTGCAATCGTAGGTCACTTCAACTCCTATGCTCAATTGATCCTCCTGCCTCAGTCTCCTAAGCAGGGGCAACTAGGCACATACCACTATGCCCAGCTAATTTTTCTAATTTTTTATAGAAACAGGTTCTTTCTGTGTTACCCAACCTATTCTCTCAAGTTCCTGGCCTCACGCGATCCTCCTGTTTCAACTTCCCCAAATTCTGGGATTATAGGTGTGAGCCACCAAGCTCAGCCTAAAAAAGTATTGTAAATAGAAAAGAAATATTCATAAGAAGGGAAAGGGTGGGGGAAAAATCACCCTATCTAGAAATAACTACCGTTAGTATTTTAATGTGTACCCAGGTATTTTTTTCTACATGCATATTTATACAGAAGTGAAATTATAAGTATTGCTTATAACCTACCTTTTCCCTGAGAATTGCTACGAATGTCCTTGTTTTGACTGCCCTTTATTGGAATTTTCCATCACAATTTTTGATCTAAAAGCATTCTATCAAATAAATGTCTCCTACTTATTTTAACAATCCCCTAGTGCAGGGGTCCTCAGACTTTTTAAACAGGGAGCCAGTTTACTGTCCCTCAGACCATTGGAGGGCCAGACTGCGGGCCCTGGGATGATTCAGCTGCTAAGCAGGACAGGTAGCGGTGGCAAAAACACCCGGCGGGCCAGATAAATGTCCTAGGCGGGCTGCCTGTGGCCCACAGGCCGTAGTTTAGGACGCCTGCCCTAGTGTTTCATTTTCTTTTCTTTCGAGACAGAGTCTCACTCTGTTGCCTGGGCTAGAGGGCTGTGGCATCAGCCTAACTCATTGCAACCTCAAACTCTGGGCTCAAGCATGCTCCTGCCTCAGCCTCCAGAGTAGCTGGGACTATGAGAGCCCCCCACGATGCCCAGCTAATTTTTTCTATTTTTAGTACAGATGGGGCCTCACTCTTGCTCAGATTGGTCTTGAACTCTTAACCTCAAGGGATCCTCCAGCCTCAGCTTTCCAGAGTGCTAGGATTACAGGCATGAGCCACCATGCCCAGCCCACTCCCCTATTCTTGAACAATAGATTGGTTCCAGTTTTTTCCTCTTCTAAACAACTCTTTGTCTCAACATTTTGAACAAGTGCCACTCATCTAAAGAATGGACCTCAAGGAATAGGCTACTAGCAGTGGTCAAAATCACATGGACTCTCCTCTTACCTTGAATTTCATTTTTTTTTTCTGGACTTTTTATTTTACCCATCCAGCACTCCCTTTCTACTCCTCTACCAATTTCTCTGAAACAGTTTCTTCTTTCCCTTTTAGGAGTCCACCTACGCTGTATCCTCTCCTTTGCTGCCATCCACTCATCCTTCGTCCTGTTGACTCACACCATCCTCTGAAGCCTCCAGCACAGCAGACACAAGAAGGGAGTGCTCGAGGGATTCAGTCTAATTAGAGAGAGAAGGGACATATATTCAGTGTTGTACCGGGACACTGGCTCTCTGAGGGGGAAAAATACCTTTTATGGTATAGATTTGCTAATTTCCATGCTACAAAATATTCCTACCATGGCCAACTACCAAGGTAATGTCACTGAGCTGAGATTTGGGGAGAGAAGCACACAAACCAGCTGTGTGTAGGATACAACTGCACCCATGAAACACTAATAAATATGTATACACTGAGATAAACACATACATGTATACACATTTGTATTGTAGCTTTGGATGCACATTGGATGGATGCACATTGATATGACCAGAGAAGAGAGCCAAAGCAGATATTTAGAAGTAAGTAGCCGCCAGTTGCAGTGGTTCAGGCCTGCTGTAATCCCAGCACTCTGGGAGGCCACGGTGGGTGGATCGCCTGAGCTCAGGAGTTTGAGAACAGCCTCAGCCAGAGCAAGACCCCCATCTCTAACAATAGCCTGGCATTGTTGCAGGCACCTGTAGTCCCAGCTACTCAGGAGGCTGAGGCAAGAGGACTGCTCGAGCCCAAGAGTTTGAGGTTGCTGTGAGCTGTGATGTCACAGCACTCTACCGAGGATGACAAAGTGAGACTCTGTCTCAAAAAAAAGTAGAAGTAGGCAGCCATGTTATCATCAAGCATTTACAATGTGTCCAGGGCTGTGATCAATGTCTTCTGCGCATTGCTTTACAGCCCTCTCCCGGGAAGAGGTGTCCTCATTACCACCAGTTTTACAATTTCACCCTTGCAAAACTGGAGTCCTAAAGAGGGTATAAAGGAAAATGAAAATCTCGGGACCCCTCTTATGCAACAGGGAAAATTGAGCCGAGGCTGAGTCATGAAATACCCCCTTCCAAGTGAATATGCTAATCACCAACCTTGTGCATTAGCCAAATACCCATGGAAAGGCAAAGGGCCTCAGGCACCTACAAAAACTAACTGCCCCACAGGTTGTTCTTAAGAAAATTCTTTGCTAACCTCCCATAAACAAGGTCATACAAATTACAACTTCAGGTCTACAGGCTGAGTCCAGATCCAATTCCACATTAATAATGTTTAATTACAAGTTCATCTTCCCAGGTGCAGGACAGAGACAGGACAGGATCAGTCAGTCATTCTTCACCTGCCCGGGGACAACTGCAAAACTGATGCTCCCTTCACTCCCTTTTTCTCTTCTATCATTCACCTCACCTTCCGTAACATGTAGATTTCCCGGACATCACAGTACGCAACCATTTGCCTCACTCCCCACCCTTCTTCTTTCTTTCTGTGTGCTGTCTTCTCCTTAAAAAGTGAAGTGCCCAAGTCCTCTTTTGAAAAAGTCACAGATGCATCTGTGGTTTGTGTTTTTCCCCGGCACATCCTCAAACTTTGTCTTAATAAACCCCCATTGATTGAGATTTTTGCCTCAGTCATTTATTGTAGATTATCAAGGAGATAGTTTGCCCTTGGTTATCCAGTGCAGTAAATGGTGAATTCCGGATTAAATCAAAAGTTATCTGATTCCAGAGTCTAGGCTCGGATGCCATCTCCTGCTGCATCATGCCAGGGAGCTAGGCCTCGGGGCTCTATTCGTGGACTCCAAGGGGAAAACCGATCATGAGATTAAAGAGACAGACTAACATTTGTGTCAAGTCGTGTGACCACGTCACTTCCCCGTTACATGGCTTCTCTTCTCTGAGGCTGGTCCATAACAGCGGAAGAATTCTCTCACTTTCCTCCTCTTTCCTATCAAAAGCCTCCTTGAGTCTTTTTTTTTTTCTTTTTACTATAACTTTCTTGGGCCTATTTGTTTACCATTTGTCTCCTGAACACCTTTACTTAGGTTCCTATCTCCTTATTAACTGTCACTAAGAATTCTCTATTATGAAAACTGGGAGACAAAGAGCTTGCAGAACTGAAGGAATGCGTGTGTGTACAGGAGGCAGGTGAAGGGCCCGCAGGGCTGTGTTCACAGAAGAAGGCTGTTCTTCAGAAGGCACACGTGCGTGCATGTAATGAGAATGCCGGTGTAGGAATTTTGCAATAAATTCTCTCATTCCTTGGCTCTGGGGAGCCTGAATCTAGTTCCACAACAGGACTTGAGAAAATTGGACAGAATTCAGCAGAACTCCACAATGATGATTAAAAGAATCAAAAACTGAGATCAACAATGCTAAATTAAATGCACCAAGAACCTTCCTGCTAATACTGTAGAAGGCTGAAAAGGAGAATAAAATATAGTTTCCACTGAAGGCAAGAATAAGAAATTTGTGTGTCTTAAGTGGTTTCCATGTGCTGGGCACTGTAGTTGGCATTTTCTGTACATTATGGCAAATTACTTATAGTCATCCTGCAAAATAGGCCTTTTTAATCTCCATGCTCTCAAATGGGAACACAATGTCTGCGAGGGCTTGGTAACTGTTTCAGGCCATATGACTGACACATGAAGTATCAGCAAGCAGATCCCTGTCTCATGGAGTCCTAAGTCCACTGGTTTTTCCACCATAAAGACTGCCTCCTATTGAGCTAGCAGAGTTCCTCTACTGTGGCACTGGAGACATTTGGGGTCAGATAATCCTTTGCTTCAGGTGTAAGGAACGAGGTTGGCAGGAATGACAAGCACAGGCTCCAGCAGCCCCTGCCCAGGTTCAAATCTCAACCCTGCCACTCACTAGCTGTGAAACCCTGGGAGGCTTCCTCAGTTCCATCTACCTTACTCTTCTCACCTGTGAAATGGGAATACTCATAGTACCTGCCTCAGAAGTCACTGTAATGATCCACGTCAAGCACTTCGAAGTGTACCTGGCCTGGCCCAAAAGCTCAGTAAGTGTTGGCTTTTGGTGGTTGTTGTCGTCCTTGAGAAGGAAAGGACTTTGCAGGCTGTCTTGTCTATTTCCCAAACTTTCAGGAAGCCCACGGCACAGCAACACAAGCTAAAGTTAATAGCTTACACAATCAGTCCAGTTTTCCTTATTTCTAACCAAAAATGACTACTTAAAAAAAATCCTTAGGTGAAATGGAGAACAGTAGGACATGAGGTCTGCTATAAACTTCTACTTCAGTGATTCTTAACTTAGAAGTAATTTCTTTTTTCTCCTGGAGACATTTGGCCATGTCTAGAGATATTCTTGATTATCACAGCTGGCAACACTGAGGCGGAAACAACTAGAGAAACATCCCACAGCTTCACAGCTAGTGAGTGGCAGGACGGAGACTTGAACACGGGTGGGAGGCTGTCGGAGGCTGTGTTCTCACCTCCTGCCAACCTTGCCCCTTACACCCAAAACAGCCAACAGTTTATTAGACAGGCAGCCAAATGAGACCTTTCCTTTCATCATTTCCAGAATTAACCCTAAGTGGGGCTCAAGAAGTCTCTCTGCTAACAGTGCTCAGCACCCTCCCTCCAGCACTTCGGCCAAAAGAAAACACCTGATGTGAATCCCAGTCCCTAGGACAGGGATCAGCAACACCTGTAGAAGAATCACTTAACTGGCTTCTCTGAAATTCTTCAAAGATTCTGATTCCACAGTTCTGCAGAGTCCAAGCACCTACATTATAAACAAGTGCCCAGATTCTGAGGGTGCTGATGAACGCAGCTCAAAAAATATCCCACAAAAAGTGGGGCCCTAGGAGCTTGGGCCTAGGTCAACATAAAAGCCTCCAGGATCTAGGTGAGCTAATACATAGGTTTCATTCTCATGCTAATTTCAGTAGGTGGGAGCTTTCCTGAGATCCTGAGATCCTGAGATCTGCAGAGATGAGTGTGATGGTTGATTGGTGCTGCCTGCCCCAGGCACAGGAATGGGGGTAATGGAGTGCTCAGTCCGCCTGCTTGCCGGGATCAAGACCCAATGTGAACTTCACAGCCATCCCTGACTGTATGATACCAGCCTTCCAGCACCTTCTGGCAAGAGCCCTTACCCTGATAAGCTGCACTCCTTCCATTAGATGCTGGCTATTACTAGTGTGCATCGTGCAAGTTTCATTACAGTGATTATTAAGATAAAAGCAGGATTAAAAGCCTGTGTGTTATTGTGGCAGCCTCCCCAGACCTGCCCTTAAGCTTTTCGTGGCCTCTTTTTACAGCTTCCCCACTGATGCCCATGGCCAAGCACACGTTCAGCACCTTACCACTGCAGCCTGGGGTACACAGGCTGCCAGGACAGACTTTCTGCTCCCTTTAACCCCCTACAGGAATTAGTCCAGTCTGAGGAGCTAGATCAGAGGCAAACAAAGTCCTCTGCACCCTGAAGAATGTCACATGAAATGGGGGCTGGGTCCATCTTGTGCACTGTAGCCTGCCTAGTCTCCAGCACACAGTTGGAAGGCCCAGTGCACAAAAAGTACTGGTCAATAAAGAAGGAAGGAAGCAGAGAAGGTAGGAAAGGAGGAAAGGAAGAAAAGAGGGAGGGGGAAGAAGGAGGAAAGGAGGGAAAGATAGAGGGAAAGGAGGGAGGAAGGAAGGAGGCAAAGAAGGAAGGGGAGAGGGAAGGAAGGAAAGGAGGCAGAGAGGGAGGGAGGGAGGGAAGGGAGAATGGAGGGAGAGGGGGGAAGGAAGAGGAAGGAAGGGAGAGAGAAGAAAGGAAGGAAGGAAGAAAAGGAAGGAAGGGAGGGAGGGAGGGAAGGAAAGGAAGGAAGGTGATGAAGGAGGGGAGGAAGGAAGGAAGGAAAGGAAGAAAGAGAAGGAAGGAAGGGAGGGAGGGAAGGAAAGAAAGGAAGGAAGGAAAGGAAGCAGAAAGGGTGAAGGAAAGAGGGAAAGGAAGAGGAAGGAAGGGAGAGAGAAGAAAGGAAGGAAGGAAGAAAAGGAAGGAAGGAAGGGAGGGAGGGAGGGAGGGAAGGAAAGGAAGGAGATGAAGGAGGGGAGGAAGAAAGGAAGGAAGGAAGGAAGGAAAGGAGGCAGAGAGGGAGGAAGGAAAGAGAGAAGGGAGGGAGAGAGGGTGAAGGAAAGAGGGAAAGGAAAAGGAAGGAAGGAAGAGAGAAGAAAGGAAGGAAGGAAGAGAGAAGAAAGGAAGGAAGGAAGGAAGGAATGAATTGGTAGTGACCCAAGAAAGTGGGCCACTTTCTGAAAGAACAGAGGCTGCCGCAAGCCCGGCCCTCAGCCAGCGGATAGCATTTGCTGAACCCCAGTGAGGGCTTTCTCCTACAGCAGAGGATCTGCAGAGCAGCTGACAATCTCCCCCGCATAACTGTGCCTATTGAGAGGCCTAGACTGAAACTTTCAATGTCTTCCGGGGCTCTTACAATTTTTGTGGGTGACCTGGCATGTGAGAGCCTTTGAAAATGGTTTGGGGAAAAGTTCTCAGATGACAAAAATAATGGCACTCTCCTGATCACCACTCTCCTGATACCACAACAATCACATCCTTTCTCTCCTCTCTCCAGGGCAAGCTGTGTGAAGTCCACCCTTCCTGGGACAATGGCTTCTCACTGCCCACTCTCCAGTTTTCTGCCTTTTCCCACCACTGCACATTCTGCATTCCCAGATTTTGTCATATTCTAATAACGATAATAGCAGAAATTATATAGAAATTCACAGATGCAACCTCTGCTGCTACGTACTATACCAAGTTCCTTGCTTAACTTCTTCATTGGCTCTGAGAGAGTAACTGTGGTCATTCCCATTTTACAGACTAGAAAACCAAAGTTGAGTCCGCCTCCTCCACAAAGCCTTTTGTGACCGTGCTGGTGGACACTTTTTCTCCCTCCTCTGACTTGCCCCCTGCTCAAGAGCCAATGTAGCCTTGGCCCAGGGCACCGACGCATCATGCTTTTTCTGTCCAGATACATCTAGAGTCCTAGAGACAGTTATGACAATGTGTTGTCTGAGTGTCCTGGGGCTGCCACAAAGTCCTACAGACAAGGGGACCTCCACAATAGAAATGTGTTTTCCCATAATTCTGGTGGCTGAGAGATCAGGGTATCTGCGGTGTAGGTTTCTCTGAAGCCGTCTTTCTCCCTGTGTCCTCATGTGACCTCTCTCGTGTGACAGTCCTAATCTCTTCTTGCAAGGACACCCATCATTTTGGATTAGTGCCCCAGTTTAGCTCAATCATCTCTTTAAAAGCCTTATCTCCAAATACCGTCACGTTCTGATGCACAGAGGGTTGGTGAGGACCTTCATGTTTGTATTTTGGGAGACACAGTTCAGCTCATAACACCCGGAAATCACGGATTGCAGTCCACAGGAAGGAATTCCGTTTCTTACCTCCTCTGTCCATAAGCCTGGTGGTAAGGAAAGCAGGAGCGAGGGTGGTAATGGTGATGATGATGGTGACGATGGTAATGGGGACAGTGATTGTGATGGTGGTGGTGATGATGGTGGTGACAACAATTATCTTTCCCACTTAGCCTCCACTTCTATCTGAAGTGACTGTCTCTGAAATATCACCGCTTTGCCTCAGGAATCAGCAAACTTAGGACCACAGACCAGGCCTCTGACCCTACATCTCCCTTCTTTGCAAGGCACAGCAGAGGGACAGGATCACTGGTGCCTCCACTTGACTCTGCAAGTTAATAAAGACAGACCCATGAGTACCTCCTCTCTGGCCAGTGACTATAGCATCTCCATAGCGGGAATCCTGCAGGGTCTCTCCTGACAGCCCCCACCGTCCCAGGGTTGTTCCGGGATCTGGAAGCACAGGTCTTCCCCAGCCCTGAGGAGAAGGTTACCTGAAGACCAAGGGTGCTGACAGTGTAGGGCCAGGTCCATGCCTGCCCCACCCCACTCCCACTCCCCCAAGGGTGCTCCCTGTTCTCCCCTGCATGCACCAAGCACCACCTCGAACACAGCAGCTTCCAATCCCTGGGGGACAGCCAGCCAGGCCAACACTGTGACAGAAGCCATGAGAGCCCAAACAAGCATCCTGAAGCATCCGCAGGTCAAAATTGTCATCTTCACTACCAAAGGCAGAGAGGAGATAGAAGGTGGGGTTAAGGCCCTCACCCCACCACCCAGCATTTACTGGAACTCAAAAATCTCTTCTTTGGGTCCCTCCAGGCCAGAATGTTCTTCCCTGCCACTACTGCAGATCACTGCTGCACCCACCAGGAGGGTAGAAACAGAAGCACCATTCCTGGGGGACTGGGTGGCTCTGGGAGATGTGCCCTTTATTCCAACAGCAGGGTTCCCACAGGCACTGCTGCACACACTGTGAGCTTCTCCCAAGCCTAGGCCAGCCCAGTGAGGTTCCTCCCTGCAAATCAGGCCCCAAGGCCTCTGCGTTTGTGCCCTGACCCATGACTGAGGCCTGTTTCTCTCCCTGGCTATGATCCTACCTCCCAGGAGGCTGCTGCGTGTCTGTTGACTTTTCTCCTTCCTGTCTTCCCATATTTTCTCCCCCTTCCCCCTCTGCCAGTGCATTTCTAGGTGTGAGAGAGGCCGTGGACCACAGGTATGTTTCCTGTCCCTGCCTGGTCGTGGCCTATTCCAAGCCTGCAGTGTGCCTGTCCCAGTGGGAGAGAGGAACCATCCTCAGAGCGTGGCCACAGGAGAACTGTGCCCTCCTTCATGGCTGTGTGCTGCGGGTGAGAACTAACTTTGCCTTTTACTATTTTAACCTCTCCTGTCCGGGCCTGCTGCCCTACCTGGGGAAGCCAGTGAGATGAAGCCCTCATGCCATTTTGAACTTGGGTAGAAACCCTGCACCATTATTTCTCGGTCTCCCCCAACTTTCCTCCTCTGGAAAAAGGGGACTCTCACTGAAACAGGAGGGACTGGTACGGCCACCCACCCTGACTTAACTGTTGTTGGGGCGAGGCAGCAGAGCTGGTGGTCACTCCACAACACGGCCACCTTCCCGCCCCACCCTGCAGAGGCAGGCCCTGCAGGGGACACTGTAACCCAGGAGGAGCTCCAGGAATGCCCATCACTGTGCTCACAGATGACCTGCCACACCCAAGCCAAGCCGCGTCCTAGGGGAGCTACCAAGGATGGGAAGAACAGTTATACTTTGCTCCCATCAGACTCTTATGCCTTGAATTTCTGTCTCTTAACAGTCACATTATTACATTTTGTGTGAAAAATAAGATGTTTTACAAGAAATATGTCTATTTTTAAGTAGAAGTGAAATTTTTACCCAGACTCTGGGAGCTTTGTACTGAACTTGAAGGCTTAGAATCAGCAGGATCCACACAGCCCCCATCTGCTCCCACTCTCAAGGAAAATTGGGTTAACTTCCATCTCGTGTTATGGAGATGGGGGCAGGGGGCACACTTGTTTTTGCGGATATACTATCAAGGGGGAGGGGTTGCATAACTATTCCCCACCTCAAACACTCCTTCCCTTTCCCCCTGCCTGCCTCCTTTCCCCATGACCCCCCGCCCCAGTGCAATCTACTGTCTGTCTCTCCTAAAACTCTCCTCTGATATGCTCCTGCTGATAGAAAGGATCCCACCTTTGAAGACTTTTAGATTCAAATCCCAGTTCAGTTCCTAACTGGCTGCGTGATGTAGGGAGGTTGCTTAACCTCTCTGAGCCTCAGAATCATTATCAGCAGCATGCAACATCCTCCTCTCACTTGGGGCTGATGGAAAATTGAAGGGGACGCTGGTGCACAGTGGAAACTCAGCAGGGGGGTAATGTCCATGCTTGAATCCTGCAAAAGGCTCCAGCCTAAAACCCAGGAAAAGTCAAAAGCTATCACTCTGTGGCAGGCCGTCAGTAAAACTCCCTACCATCCCCAGGCAACAGAGGTGCCCAGCCTAGCCCTTCAATCAAGGTGGCACTCCACACTGGGGACAACAGGGCCCTCTGGGATCTCTCCAAAGGCTGTCCCTGTCCACCCCCGCTGGGCCAAGCTGGCTCTGGGAGAGTCTAGGAGAGGCTGCCAGGGAGGAGACCGGTGGGCAGCAGCCGGAGACTGGGAAAGAAGCTACAGATACAACTTGATTTTCCATTAAATATCTGAGAGGACACAGGCAAGCCTTTACAGACAACTTAGGTAGGCGTTGCAGAAGATATAAAAGTACCAACAAAGTCAGACAAATTTCTAAAAGCGAGTGCTCACTCCCCCACTGAGATCGATCAAGGATTCTTTTCCTCCATCCTCCACCTGTGATTTCTGCCCACTGGTTGATGGTCTCCTGTTGTGGGCCCTGCTTCACATCCCGACTTTGGAACCTACCATTATATCATCATAAGCCCGGGGAAATGGTTTCACTATTGCCAGTTTTACTGATGAAGATATTCAGGCTCTAACTAACTTGGCCAAGGTCACAGAGATCAAGGTCATACAGAAGAGCCATTTGCATTCTGTCCAACAGATGCTGATGGCCACCCATGTCTCTGAGAAACAACCACAAACAATAACAAGAGAAATATTAACCCTTGGCCTTCAGACAGCTCTCTCTTCTTTGAGAAGTGTTTTTATGACTGTTACTCCTTCCTGTCCTTCAAACACCCCTGCAGGACAGGCAGGAAGGCTGCCAGCATTCCCAGCATACAAACAAGGCTCCAGGAAATGAATGACTCAGCACTAGCTGCAGGTGCAGGCTTGCCCCTCTGAACTCCGCCACCACCTTCTGGGATGGCCCCGGGCTACCCGCAAGAGCTTAGGCAGGGTCAAGAAGAAGAGACGAAAGTATGTAGTGCAAACAGAAGCTGAGAGGAAGGTTCTGAAGGAAAACTCAGAGCAAAGGCTGCAGAAAACTGCTGGCCCACAATTTCTCCTCTAGCAAGATACCAATACCAAGATGTCCACACAACATTCTTGATAGATTCAGAGCGATAAGCTTCCAGAATATGACAGCTGAGCCCCTCCCTCTCAGGCCAATATGCCACCGTTAAGCCTGTTCCCAGGTGATTTATTATGTGTTAGGACACTTATCAAGCTCTGATTCAATTTGACAGTCAGTGATTCCGGCACAGAGCTCTGAGCTTCATTTGAATGGAAGGGAAATAGACTTAGGGAACGCCTTCTACATACACGTAGATGTAACCAAACTTCACACTGTGGAACCAGCAATACATCGTGACTTCTCGCGGAGACACCCAACTCTGGCATCAAGCCATGGATCCGCAAAGAGGGAGACATGTGCTGGTCACCTTTACACAGCAGCCCCCAGCCTTTTGGGCACCAGAAACCAGTTGCATGAAAGACAGATTTTCCAAGGCCAGGGGTAGGGTGGGGGAAACAGGAGGCGGAGCTCAGGCGGTGATGTGAGCAACTGGAGCGGCTTTCAATGCAGCCTCCGCCTGCCACTCGCCTCCTGCTGAGTGACCCCACAGACTAGCAGACCGGCAACAGGGTATGCGTGGGGTGGGGGGAGGACAAGAGGCAGAGCTCAGGTAGTAATGCTGTGCAGTCTGGCTTTTAACAAACCACGACCCTGTAGCCTGGGAGTTGGGGACCACAGCCTGAAGAGCCGGCCGGGCACATAAAGGCACTCAGCAAGTTTGCTGTAAGCGCCAGGGAAGCTTCTCCCAGGGAGAAAGCAGCACTCCTCCTCTTCTCTTCGCTCATTAGCGAGGAAGCCTGGAATAAACTGAAAGGCCCAGGGTGGTCCTGGCACAGCCAGACCCAAAAATACAGACAGTGAATGATGTCACCAGGCTCACACTCTCGCTCCGCCTGTGTCTGTATTTCTCTGTGTCTTTCTATCTATCTTTCGATCTTCTCTAGGTCTATTTCTCTCTAGGTGTGTGCTGGTCTTTCTGTCTCCCTCTGTCCCTCTCTGTCTCTTCATCTTAATCTCTATCTGTGTCTATCTCTCTCTCTCCTCTCCCTTCCCTTTCCCTCTCTCTCTTTCTCTCATACACTCAGGGGTATTTATGCTCCGTGGATGTTTTCACAGAGCTTGAGAGTCTGAGTTATCATCTGGGATTTCTATCAGGCTCCGTCTGCTCCCAGAACTGTGTGCAAACAGTAACCTCCAAAGCTCAGAGAAGGGAGGGGACCAAAAAATACATTTTCATTTGTTCTGACCAGAAAAGCCACATGATCCAGAATGTGTGAAAGAATGTCAGAAAAAGGATGGGAAAACAGATTGCCCGTGCTAGGCATAGTCCACACAAGCCTCTCACACCCAAACAGTGGCCCAGCAGCACATATAACAAGTCCCCAGCGTATGCCTCGTGTCCAAGAACATAGCATCATTCTGTGCCTTACCTGCTGGAAGAACATGCAGACCTCGGTTGAAATCCTGGCCTTCATGGCTCTGCGCCTATAGCTCAACCGGCTACGGCGCCAGCCATGTACACCTAAGGTGGCGGGTTCAAATCCCCAGCCCAGACTTGCCAAACAACAATGAC
>NW_003852424.1:7882893-7940468 GCF_000181295.1 Otolemur garnettii
CACAGTAACTAAGAAAATGACATGAAGGCTATGTTAACCAGTTTGATGAAAATATTTCAAATTGTATATGAAAACACCACACTGTACCCCAGAATTGCATTAATGTACATAGTTATCATTTAATTTAAAAAAAAAAAAGAAAGAAAGAAAAGAAATGCTGGGCTTCTACTGTGGGGTCTTGAGCAAATTCCTTAACTTCTCTGAGCCTAGGTTCCCTCTGCTGTAGAATAGGACTCATAGTTTGTACTATGTAGGAGTGTCATGAAGAGGAAACCTTTTCAAAGCCTTTAGCACGGTCCCTGCCATCCCACAAGGGTCCAGTAAATAGTAATGGTGGTGACAGTGGTGGTGGTGGCAGCCATGGTGGCCATGGTGGCCATGATGGTGATAGTTTGATGTAGCGGGAAGGGGAAGGAGGAGGTTAAGATGGTGCTGGTAGAGGTGGCAGTGGCAGTAGCAGAATCGGCTTGTCCATTCTCCAACTTTATATACTCTATTTGCACTTTAAGAAGACCAGGGGGATTGGTGACAAAGTGCCCCTACCTTTCAGACACAATTTCTCCCTGAGGGGCTTCCAGAATCACCTATGCATTCCAATCCCTTCCGTCTAATTCCAGTATGAGTCACTTTAACTCAGCAAACATTGAGCCCCATCCAGATAGGACAGGGAGCACCATCAAGAATAAAGACACACGAGTGGCCTTGCCTTTGTCTTGTCCTTCCCATTTCCCCCCTCCTAAGTTCTTAGCTTCCCAAGCACACAGGGGCTTCTCTACCGGCTGCTATGGTTTAAATGTGTCCCCCTAAGTTCATGTGTTGGAAACTTAATCTCCTATGTGACAATATTGATAGGTGGCACCTGTAAGAGGCGATTAGGTCACAAAGGCTCTGCCTTCATAATACATCAATGTTGTTATATCAGGAGTGGTTTTGTTTTAAAAGTTTGGCCCCCTCTTGCCCTTCCACCTTCCACCATGAGATGATGCAGCACAAAGACCCTCCCCAGATGCAGGCACCATGCTCTTGAACTTCCCCACCTCCAGAACCATGAGCCAAATCTACTTCTGTTGTATATAAATTACCCGGTGTGTGGTATTCTGTTATGGCAGCACAGAGCAGACTCTGACACCAGCTCTCTCTTCTTCCTCCCCATCACCCTTCCTGCTCTGAAGACCTGATTCTGGGTTGTTGTACTCGAGATCTCACAACAGAGAAACCTACAGTGAACCACAAAAATTTAAATTTTCTCCTCTGTGTAAGCCAAGAACTCCTCCCTGCCTTGCTCCAAACTGACCTTGATGAATTCTTCAATATTCAGAGGACAAACTTAAAAATGGTGAGCATAAGAATGTGCAAAATCAAATTGGATTTAGAACAGAAGAGAAGTGACCAAGAAATTTTATTTTTTTATTTCAAATTAACACGAGGTACAAATGTTTAGGGTACATTGTTCTCACTTACAAGGTGAAGTTCAAGTTGTAGAAGAGTCCTTCACCCAGGAGGTGTGCTGAACACCCTCACATTATGCACATTAGGTGAGATCCCACCAAGTGCCCTCCCCCTCCCCTCTCCCACCCTTCCCTTCCCCTTGCTAGAATATATTTGCATTTTATCGTTTGTGTGGGCGTGTAATTATTTATATATTGGTTTCATGTTAGCATTGAGTACATTGGATTTTTTCCCCATTCTTGAGATACTTTACTAAGAAGAATGTGTTTCAACTCCATCCAAGTAAACATAAAAGATGTAAAGTCTTCATCTTTTCCTGTGGCTAAATAGGCTTCATAGAAATGAGCCAGAAATTTTAAAAGACAATTTTGGCACAGAGCTAATTTCATCCTTAAGCACACTGAAGGTTTCTGAGTGACAGAGAAATGTCTTCCATGGAGTTGTACAGTAAACTTATTTTCCTCAGAGATTTCAATAAGTACAATGTAAGTGGAGGAAATATTATATCTTCAGTCAGAGCCCTGGGTTCAGGTCTCTGACTCATTCAAGCTCTGTGAGCCTCAATTTTCACATCTGCAAACTGGGGATAATTCTCTGTGAGGGCAAAGGGATTGGCTTTTAAATAATGAAAAGCTCTGCAAATAGAAGACCAGAAGTTTATTCTTCTGGTTCAATTTTACCTCTTTCCAGAGCAATCATACTTTCATCTTTCAGGTAAGTCTGTGGCTCCCAGCTGGTCCTAGGCAGAGATCTGTGAGTTATCTCATTCTGTTTTCAAGGCCATTTCTGAAAGCCTAAGTTGCAATGAGGTCTGTGATAAGCTGTCTTGAACTAAGGTTGGGATAGGCCCACATATGGCATTGAATTCTAGCTCGTGACAAGTATTATTAACAGAAGCCTCTGTGACATTGAGGCTGGAGAGCTAGCAAACATTTTGCAGGGGAATTTGCAATATATAAGTAGCTTCCTGGGCTTAGCACTTTCTTCTGGGTGAACTTTCCAATGCACAAGGACTGGAGTGATACTTTATTTACTCTTCCCTTTTCTAACAATTCCATTCCCACCAGCCTGAGAATTTTTAAGAGGTGGAGTAAAGAGAGTGAACTTCTAAGAGACATCAACTATTGCAACAGAGACTCATTTAGAAAACACTGCTAGAGACGCCATCTTCCAGTAATTCACCAAAATGACAACACAAAGGGGAAGAGGAAAGGCACCCGATACATGTCCCCTAGGCCTTTTAGAAAACATGGAGTTGTTATGCGAATCTACAAGAAAGGTGATATTGTAGATGTCAAGGGAATGGGTACTGTTCATAAAGGCATGCCACACGAATGTTACCATGGCAAAACTGAAAGTCTACAATGTCACCCCCCATGCTGTTGGCATTGTTGTAAACAAACAAGTTAAGGGCAAGATTCTTGCCAAGAGGATTAATGTTTGTATTGAGCATACTAAGCACTCTAAACATGTGAAGGAAAATGATCAGAAAAAGAAGGAAGCCAAAGAGAAAGGTACCTGGGTTCAACTCAAGCACAGCCTGCTTCACCCAGAGAAACCCACTATATGAGAACCAACAGAAAGGAGCCTGAGCTCCTGGAACCCAGTCCCTACGAATACATGACATAATAAGCATATAACATAGCACACAGGAATACCAGTGAACCCATGCTTTTAGGTGCAAGAACCTATTTATCCCCCATGAGCTCATGGCATAACAGGTGTACAGTATAGCACACAGGATAACCAATTAGACCCCACGTAACAGTGATACACGGTGCTGGAACCTATTTCCCATGAATTCAAAAGTCAGTCAACACTTTGTCACATTCATTGGCAAGGTGCCTCCCTGAGCTACTGGAACCTCTTCCCTATGAATTCATGGCATGGTAGTTAAATATAATAGCCTACTGCTACTGTAAAAATGTTTCTTGTTCATTCATTAAAAGCATGATTTTTTTCCCCAGAGAAGTATTAAACCTAATTTTAATGTATCCTAAAAAAAAAAAAAACAAAGTAGAAAACATTGCTATACCACAGCATGAGAGGCAATGCTTGGTATGTCATAACATTTCAAGAAATATTTGGGTTACCTCTGTGGTCCCTAACTTGAAGCTTAATCTGTGTTCACAGCCACCCCCCTATTGCTCACATCACTCCGAGTTCCACCCCGTCAGATCAGTAGCAGCATTAGATTCTCATAGCAGGGCAGACCGTACTGTAAACTGTGCGTGTGAGGGATCCAGGTTGAGTACTGTAAACTGTGCGTGTGAGGGATCCAGGTTGAGTACTGTAAACTGTGCGTGCGAGGGATCCAGGTTGAATACTGTAAACTGTGCATGTGAGGGATCCAGGTTGAGTACTACAAACTGTGCATGTGAGGAATCCGGGTTGCGTGCTCTTTATGACAATCTAATGCCTGATGACCCAAGGTGGGGCTGAGGGGATGATGCTAGGCCCTAGGGCAAGCTGCAAATATTGGATGGGGCCATCTAGCTGCAAGACAACAAGCTTAGGGCTCCCACTTATTCTGCATTATGGTGAGTTGTATAATTATTTAATTATGTATTATAATGTAATAATAAAAGAAGTAAAGTGCGCCTGTAGACCCAGCTACTCGAGAGGCTGAGGCAAGAGAATCGCTTAAGCCCAGGAGTTGGAAGTTGCTGTGAGCTGTATGATGCCACGGCACTCTACCAAGGGCAACAAAGTGAGACTCTGTCTCTACAAAAAAAAAAAAAAAGAAGTCAAGTGCACAATAATGTAATGAACTTGAATCAGCCCAAACCATCCCATCCTTCCCCCGAGTCTATGGAAAAATTGCCTTTCCTGATGCCAAAAAGTTGGGGACCACTGGGTTAGCTGATTGTTGGGGGCCTGAGAGCCCACACCTGCTCTGCCCTTCCCTGTCATACTTTCTACCTCTCTCCCTACCTTGGTTAGTTATTTTTTCCCCCAAAAAACTCAACTCAGTTTTCCTTTTCTGGGAAGCCTTCCCCTACCACTATCCTCAACTCCCACCACCTCTAAATGGTCCCAGAACAGCCTGAACATAAAGCTCTGGACTCTTCTCCCCCTGTACTGGAATCACAGGTCAGCGGTACCCACTCAACTCCTCTGTGAGCTGCTGGAAAGCAAAGACTGTGATTTCTTTTCTTCTATCTCCATATCTCCAAACCCAAGGAAATTGGGATGAACATACAAATTGGTATCAAGGTCTCATCTCATTTAGAATTTATTCTCCCAGGGCTCTAGCATTACAAGTGACAATTAAGTCAATAGAGAAATAAACCAAAATAAAGGTAAACACTTGACCTAGAAATTTTTAAAATGTGATTCTAGAAATCAGTGGTGACAAAGATGCAAGTTGGTCTTCTTCTGTCCACTCACAACCTTAAACACAATGAGCATGAAAAAGAATGATCGTGGGATCCCCTAAGGATTGGGACTCACTTCAGAGACAATGGCTTCCCCAGCGACAGGGTGGTCTGGCTGCTGTCGGGTCCACCTGGCTCAGACACCCTTAGCTTCCTTCTTCGACTCACTCATGATCCCTAACAGGAGAGAGAAATGCTGAATCCTCAAACAATGTAATGAGAGTACTTGTCCCTCACTCCCATCTGTTCCTCATCACTTTAGAAAACATTGCTTTGATTTCATTTTTAACCATAGAAAGACATTCTAAGCTTCTCACAGCCAGGTGGTGCTCCCGGAATCCTCCCCACATCCCACTGTTAGGAGTTGAGTCTGCTTGAGAGCCAAGAAACTCCCACGAATCCCAAACCAGAAGACTAGTTTCCAACACATCTTTCAATGTTCTCTGTGCAATATTTTCAAATCCCAAGATTTGGCTGATTAGACAAATGGGGCTTTACTTTCTTGCTAAGAAGCAGATGTCACCCACTGACTGAGAGAGAAAATATTTTTAAAATCACAGTGTATATTAGCATAGCAGAGGAAAGTACCTAGATTTGCTTTCAGTCAGAGACTGTGGCTGGACACCCTCCTGCTCCCAAATCATGTGGCCCACAGCTATTCTGGAGGCTGAGACAGGAGGATTAGTTGAATCCAGCAGTTGGAGGTTGTAGTGAGCTATGGTGGCACCACTGAACTCCAGCCTGGGCAACAGAGTGAGACTCTGTCTCAAAAAAAAAAATTTTAAAAAGTTTCTTCTCACCTAGGCCAGAGAGTACAAAATTAAAAATAAAAAAAGAATTTTTTTTTAAAAAGCTTCTAGGTTGTGTTTAATGTAGCCTTACAAATTACTTTTCAGCCATTTGTCCAGGCACTATTGGATGCTGAATAAAGAATAAAAAAATTATCCCACAGAAATCTAGACAAAGGACTTGAAGAGGCCAGTTACAAAAGAAAAATACAAATGACTTAAACATCTTAAAAAAAAATTACATGTTCTTTCACCTATAATTTTTTAAAGGCAAATTAAAATGACAATTTAAGGAAAATATTTTATCCCCAATCAAATCACAACAGATATTATAGAATCATACCATTAGTTTAGAAAATGTACAAGCCAATAAGGGTATTTATCCACCGTAACTGGGAATGTGAAATTCCTGAGAGATTACCTAGAAATATTGAGTCAAAACTTACAAAATGTACCCGCCCTCTGAGTCAGCAGTTCTAGTTCTAGAAATCTATTCCAAGGAATGATCGATAATTATCTTTGTGATACATGTGCAGAGATCTATATTATCACATTGTTCAAATAAGAAAAATCTAGAAACGTTATAGTTGAACAATGTGAACACAAGAATGTTACATTATGTCCGAAAGACTGAAAATTATAGATTATCATTTGGCTCTAAAAAACCATTCTATGGAATAGGGTTTGGCCAACATTTTCAAATGCCAGAGGGTAAACATTTAGGGTTAGTAGGCCAAGGGGAAAAATCAAGGGTATTATGCAGAATTTATAATAATGAGAGAAAGCAAATTGCTACACATTTTTCTGACCAAATTTAAAATGCAAGAAGGATTGAATGCATTTTGGGGTGTGAAATAGGTCTAAGGTCTACTAATCAAATTCTTTTTGAACTAATAATACTTTGACAAATCGAAGTTCAAAGTTAGTTTTCCCTATCATTACATCAATTTCAAATGTTCATCTGTAAAAAAACAGCTGACAAGCCAAACAAAGACTAGATTCAGCCTGTGCCTGTAGTTTGCTAATCCCTGCTGTAAAGGAATTTACACGGAAGGATATTCATGAACTATTGTGGTGCAGACTTTGAAACAGTACCAGCAGTGGGTATGGTGGGCCTTAGTACTAGTCACCAATATCTCTGTACCTTTCCAGGCACCAAGGGGGAAGGGTGTGGAGGGACTGCACATCCCAGCTCCCGTGTGATTGCAAGTGACCACATGGCTAACCTCCTCAATTTGCTCCTTGTGGAAATAACCCATGTCACTCTAAGGCCACAGACAAGGATAAATATTTTCAAGCCATATATCTGACTTCTGTCCAGAATGTTTTCTTCACACTCTCAAATTCAGTAGTAAGAAAACAACAACCTAATCTTGTTAATGGGCAAAAGATTTAAGCAGACATTTCATCAAAGAAGACCTACAGGTACAAATAAACACAGGAGAAAACACTCGGCATTATTAATCATTAGGGAAATGCAAATTAAAACTGCAATCAGGCATCATCTTGCATCTGCGTATATTAGAACAGTTTCAATTTGAAGAAGAAGAAGAACTGACAACACTAAGTGTTGGGGAGGAGATGAACCAGCGGGACTCCCTCACACATAGTGGGTGAAAACAGCCACTTGAGGAAAGCCTGGCAGTTTCTTATGAAGTTAAATGCACCATATGATCCAACAATCCTGTTCCTATCTACAATAGAACCTCTGTAAGTTGACCTCCCAAGGGACTATAACAAACTGGTCAACACACAACGGTGGTCAGTGTAAGGAACCAGGCCTACCATACTGATAAAATGTACACCAGGTGCATGAACGGTCTATGAAAACTAGGTCAACTTAAAGTGGTGGTCCATGCAGGGAGGTGGTCAACCATGGAGGTTCTACTGTATTAATATTTGCCCAAATGATATAAAAAACCTAGGTTCACGCAAAAACTTATATATGAGGCGGTGCCTGTGGCTCAAGGAGTAGGATACCCGCCCAATAGACGGGAGGTGGCAGGTTCAATCCTGGCTCCAACCAAAAACTGCAAAAAAAACCATATGTGAATGTTTACGGCAGCTTTATTTTAATCATCAAAAACTGGGGACAACGTGAACGTCCTTCAGCAGCTGGGCACGGATAAACTATGGTGCATCCATGTCACCAGTGCCACTCAGCCATGGGTGATGTGTACAAGTGAAATTAGACAGATCTGGAAGGTTATATATTACAGGATTTCATTTAATCACTTTGTGGAAAAGCCAAAATTATCAGGACAGGGAACAGATGGTTGCCAGGGCCTTGGTGCAGGGGAAGTGCGTTGACAGGAAAGAGGCAATACAAGGGACGTTTAGGGGGCTGCGGGAGCCATCCTTTCATCTTGATTGTGGTGTCCTTACATGATCTATGCATAAAATACATAAAACTGCACACCAAAAAAAAGTGAATTTCCTTCTATGCAAAATACAAAATAAATGTTTTTAAGTGTTTAGTCCCCATACCTGAAAGGGGAAAAGAAGAAAGAGAGAAAGAAGGAAGGAAGGAAAGAAAGATGGGAGGGAGGAAGGAACAGACAGAGGAAGAGAGGAAAGGCCGCTGAGTGGGCACGCAGGTGGGCAGCTCAGCCCTGCTCAGCCCCGAGAGCCAGGCTGGCTTCTCTCCAGCTTTGAGCCCAGTGTGGGCGTGAGCAGAAGCAGAAGCTACAGTCGGGAAGCTGATGAAGAGTCACCTGCTAGTGTGAGGCCTGTGGGCAAAGAGAGGCCTGAGGTCAGTGCAGCTGTCCAGGGTTCTCCCTTAGTGAAGGCCTAGAACGGCCCCTTCTGGCACCTGAGCTGTGCCCTTTGCACACTCTGGCCAAGCAGCTCCCTGCATCCCCAAGCAGAGGTTCTGCAAATTCTCCTAACAGAAGAAAATGGAGGTCAGCAAGACATCAGAAGCTTGTGGCAAATTCTGCAGCCTGGGTTGAAGGCCTCGCCAAGCCCAGGCTGAGTGTAATGAGGTGAGAACAGGTGCACCTGTAGCCAGGTGCACCTCACCCAGCAACCTTCTTCCTGAGCCATGCACAGCTGGGCCCATGCCATTCTGCAAATTAAATGAGATGGAGTACAATGTTGCACCAGATTGTTGATGTGAGGCTTTTTTTTTTACACACCTCAATCCTCAGGTCAGCATCCTGGCCTAGGAGCCTGGCTGAAACTGGAACATAGCACAGTCAGCCAAATTTTCATGAGCACCTGTGTGGCCTACAGCAGAGGCTCTATTCTGTACAGAACCAGATGCCGAGCTCCCTAGTGAAGGTCATGGTTCTTACCCAGGTGACCTTGGCTGTAAGCACAGGCTTGAGTCCCATCTGGCGGAGGATGGATGGATGGATGGATGGGTCTTCCTGCATGTATCTGTTCAAACCAAGAGCAAACAATCAAATCAGTGAATAGAACGTAGAGCACAGGCTGTGTAATAGTGGGGGCCAGTCAGACTTGAGATCAAATCCCACTCCTCTGTTTACTGGCTGGGTGGGATGATTTCCTCGAAACTGTTTCATTATTAGTATAATAGGGGAGTGTGATATCTCCCTCACAGGGTTGCCGTGGGGATTAAACAAAGTAATTCATGTAAAGCACTTAGGACAATGCCAGAAACAAAGCAAGTATCAACGACCGGGAGCTCTCATTATCGCTGTCATTATCTTCATCGCCATTTAGCTGGAGCAAAAGAATGGAGCAGCGAGAGTTGAGCCTCTCTGCCTGTGAGCCCTGAACTCTGTCCTCCGTCCAAAGGCTTAATGAGAGGGGCCAAGCTGAGAGATTTCCTTACTGTGTCTCCATCACAGTCACAATAAGAAAGTGCAGGGGACAGACCATTGTAACGGTCCTTTTTCTCCTCCCACGCCTCCCGGAATGGAAGACAACAGCAACACCAAACAGCCCGCCACTGCCCCGTGTTACACGTTGTCCCTGGCGTCCCCTGTGTGTTGTTGCTATTTGTGCTCTGTTTGCTTATTTCTTCATCACTCTCCTGGGCAAAACTGATCCCCTCATCAGCAGCTGGGAGACAACTGGCTGTGCTCTCAAGCCTTTGGAAGGTCAGCCCAAGAGGCAGCATCTTCCTAGCAACAGTTGCCAGGGAAGATTATGAGGGTGGACTCAAGTCCCAGGGGAGAGGAAGACCTGGAGAGCTAAAGAATTGGCATTTCCTTTAAAGAGGGGGGAGCTGGCCACTGCGAAGGGCATGTGCAACCTCTTCAGTTTGCGTGTTGCTCGTTCCCTTTGTTAGAAGCTCTGTCTGGCCTTTTTGTTTGATCTGATGTCATTTTGTTTTCCTAAAATATTAGAGCTGAAAAGTATATAGTCCAAAGATTCTTAACCTTATCAGACCCAACCTCCCATCCTTACAGCAAATATTCTGCAACATCTCCTTTGCTATTCTTCAATGAAACCATAGATGTATAACCCACCTGCACGTCATTTTAAAAACAAATGTAAAGCCCTATAATTAAAATGAGAAATAATGTGTCATAAAATCAATGTCCAACAGGCAAAAGTGCATGAACAAATAAATACACCTCGAAAACTTAAATCAGATGCTTACACCTATGTGTGATATATTATCTGCTTTTGTCCTCTCTAGTTGGCAATTGGAAATAACATCATGAATAACAGACACAGAATCACCAAGAATCCAGTGTGTGGACGTGAAGAGGGAGGCTGCTCTGTACTGTCACCTCACACCCTCGGAATGGCATTGTTGGCAGTGATACGATTTTCTTTTTTTTTTTTTTTGAGACAGAGCCTCAAGCTATCCCCCTGGGCAGAGTGCCTGCAACAGCTCACAGTAACCTCCAACTCCTGGGCTCAAGCGAGTCTCCTGCCTCAGCCTCCCAAGTAGCTGGGACCACAGGCGCCCGCCACAACGCCTGGCTATTTCTTGGTTGCAGCCATCATTGTTGTTTGGCAGGCCCAGGCTGGGGATTCGAACCTGCCACCTTAGGTGTATGTGGCTGGCACCTTAGCTGCTTGAGCCACAGGTGCCGAGCCAACACAATTTTTCAATACGTGAACTGCCTTGGGTCACACTGTGAGCAAAACAGAGCACATGCTGCCCTCCATCTACCTCGCTCTTATCTTCCTAGAAAATTCAGTGCACAGAGGTGCCAAAAAATGTGTGCACAGTTTAAGACCTACTATCTATGTATCACTTTTTGAAGCTGAACTGGTCAAGTGTAGCTGCACATGCTGCGCACATCCCTTTTTACCAGTAATTCATACATCTGGGGCAATGATCAATCATACGTCCAACAAAATCGTTTAAAATATGTATACATTTTTTGACACCCCCAGTATACTAAAACCATGTAACAGAGGTTTGAGTTCATATGTAAAACAGAGTTGGTGCGAGGCCCAGATAACCACACACAACTCTTTTACCCCCTTGAATGACCAGTAGGAAAATACTGAGGGGATGTAGCCCAGGCTTCCAGGAGCACTGCAGGATACCATGGCCCCTGGCTCCCACCTAGTACATGGCAGAAGAACCCTGCCTCCTCACGGAGACAGTCAAAAATGTCCCTACAAATTCTCAAAATGTCCCTTAGCAGTACCAGTGATCTAGTCCGATCCCACGATAAAGATGGATAAACTGAGGTTTGGAGGGGGAAAAAGTAGGTTGCTGAAGGGAAAGCCAAGATGAAAACTACAGTCTAATGCCCGGCTCAGGGATTAGAGCAATTAACTGAAATTTTGTGAATCCACCCTCACACCCTGGATGTGAAAACACCAAGCCATGTGCTGACGTTCTCCGTGGTCCTGTTGATTACTCCTCCTCTGTCCATTTTCCAGAGACACTATCTTTCTGATTGCCAGTAATTTCTGGCCGTGTACTAAGTATGAGCTATTCTGAAGCTCTGCTTTTGGCAGAAAGACATTGTTCTTTAGAGAAACTTGCCATTCCTCCACGTTAGTGGTTATTTGCTTGGGATAGCTCAACAATAGAGTCCCCTCGTGTCCAGCCAGTAGAGGAAGACAGAATAAAGAACTGTCGTGGGCCACCAGGAACAGTTCTAATTTCACTGTACATGCTTAGGAAAGGCTCTAAGGACAAGAGTTGTAGCAGCCCATTTACTTTTATAAAATTATTAAGAGACACATTAACTTACAGACACATGTTCAAGGGCAAAGTCCAGGATGTGAAGGGGCTATAACAGGACACCCAGGGAGGAGGAGACAGCTATCATCTTGTTGGGGAGAAGGGCCATGGTGGGAAAATGAGTCCAGACACGGAGGTGCCTGGGACACATCCACGTGGACGTGCCCAGCAGGACTTTGGCAAAGTGATTTGAACTTTGCAATGAAGGGGCTGAACTGAGATCCCAGATCGGGGGCTTATGCCCAAGTGGAGGAAAGTTGACAGCACAGAATGAAGTTAAATCACCTCCACCCCCCAACAAAAAAAAAAATATGTATTAAGTAACAAGGAGGAAAGAAAAAACAGGTCAAGGTCAGCACTGCGCATGTTTTCGTGGCTGGTAGAGAAAAAAATGCCAAGAAAGGACATTAAGGAGAAAAAACAGAAGACAAAGAGAATGTTGTCAAGACAGAAGACAAGCAACTAAGGATGAGGCGGAAGCTAAGAGTTTTCTCACATAGAGGTTCAAGCTCGCAGCAACCCTAGTAGGGAGGTAACGTCATGGTTCCCCAACTTGCACTTCCAGAAACTACGGCAAAGAAAAATTATGTTACTTGTCCAAGAACAGACAGCCAGTAAGAGGCATAACTACAATTCGAAACCAAGTTGTCTGACAGCAAAGACAGCATGTGAATCTCCTGCTAAATGAAAGAAGAACAAGCACAAGAATTTGTGCCTTGGATCTAGCATTTCTACCAAAGTGCTAAGCAAACCCAGGGTTTGGCTCCCACAGTTGAGGTGGAGGCTCTGAGTCCTGCCCTGGACAAGTGCAGGGCAGACTGAGAACAGCAGCAGGCCTGCCGTCAGGGCTTCCTAACCTCCTGCAGTCCAAGCGTGAAGATGGAAAATTTCCCATTAGGAACTACATTGTCTTCTCAACAAAGCAAAAATTACACTCCCCAAAATAGATCTTCCCAGGCACATGAGTAAATGGATGAACAGAGTAAATATCTGTCCCGTCGATTCTATAAAGCAAATGAATTTGATATTAACGTGTGGAAGGCAAAAAATCGATTGTGTCCCTCATACTGGTCATTTCTCACTCTTATCCTTGGCAGTCCGGTCATCCACATGAAATAGCAGCTCCTACACTCTTAGGAGGAGCTTTCTGGCAGACGGCAAGAGATTCGCTCCTACTACTCCAACCACAAGAGAAAAACACACTTGCCTAACTGGGCCAAGGCGTCCCACGAGAATGGTTTCCTGCCATATTGAGTAAAACTGTCTCTGCACAAAAGAGATGAAATCGACTATTTGTCCACAGCTTTGAGAGATCCTTGGCTTTGCCATTCTCCTCCAGTAGAAGAAAAAATCAGGTGATGGCCAAAGCCAAAATAGCAATCACAGTTCAAATGAGGTTGTGATGATGGAGATTAAGAGAAGCAGACAGACAGGAGGGTGATCAGGGAAAGCCAAGAGGAAACCTAGAGTCTTCTCTGACCTGGGCATTAGAAGACTAGGTTTCATCTTGGCTTTCCCTTGAGCAAGCCACTTTTTTTCTCCAAACCCCTGCCTTCCTCTGCAGCCAGCTGGAGAGCACTGGGGAGGGCTAGCCTGGGCTCTGCACTGATTTGGGGCTTTGCTGGAGTTCTCGATAGGTGTATGTATTGGACAGAGCGGCAGGGTTCCAGGAGGGAGCTACCAACTCTACTGGGGGGAGGGACAGGAAGGGCCTGAGGTTGCGACACTGAGCTAGATCTCGACAGATGAGAGTCCCCAAGAAAATCAAGAGGACCTAGGGCACACTCAGGCAGAGGAAGGCACAGGGCAAAGGTTTGGGTACAGCAAACACTCGGGAAACACTAACTAGTGGTAACCTGCAAATTGAGCATGCAGCGAAGTCAGCCATAGAACCTGACCGACGGTGGAAGGACTGATTCTCTGGCCCCAACAACAACAACAGACTCCAATTCCATAGACATGGAGAGAAGCCAGGGAAGGTGCATGTTCTGCTGTCACCCAAGGTAATGCACTCTGCGGGTGGTCCCAAGAAGGAGCTGGAGGAACACTACTCCGTGAGTGCCCTCAGCCGGCCCCTGGAGGAAGAAGGCAGGGGCAGAAGTGAGACTGGCAGAGGAACAGGGCCTGTTATTCCTGAGGGCTGAGATGGGAAAACAGATTGCCGTTTAGAAAGGCCACTCTGAGCAGTGGTGGCCTATCCCACCAAAATGTTAGCCTTGGGGTCTGTATTTGCTGCCACTGTTTTGCTACTCAGCTGAGTGCTTAGCACATGGTAGGTACAGAATATTTCTTGACTGAATGAATGAGAGAATGAATAAGTGAAGGGAGAAGGGAAGATGGGCTGGAGGGAAGTTGGGGCTCTTTCTGCAGCCTGAGGGTGGGATGGGGGGGCGGGGGGGTGGAGAAGGTGCAGAACTCACTGTCATTCTGGCATATTGGAGCCCATACAGGCCTCACGGGGCTTCTTGGAGGCTTTTCTCTATTTCTGGTAAATTCAGGAAATGTCTAAAAAACTAAAAAGGCCAGGAGATATAATCAGGATTGAAGTATACTCAAAGTTTGTCCCCTCCACACCCCAGCCCTGGGAACTATTACTCCTCCAGCTCAGAGGACTGGGCCATGGGACACCGTGGACACTCGTGGCTCATTCCAGCCAGAGGTTTCATTCTGGGTTTGGCAGTCATTTGGGGGTTTTTGTGTCCTAGAGACATTTAACTCTGTACTTAATTTAGGTTTAATAGGCATCTATTATGTTAAATAGAGACCAGCTGAACTGATTATTTAAGACATAGTTATGGTTGTTTAACAACTATGTGGTTTGACTGCTACATCTCAATAAAGGTTTTCCAGAACCCAGCGATTATTACCACTTTGCATTCAGTAACTCTTCTCACCTACCCACTGCCCTGTCTTTAACTATTGCCTGGTGGCCCAGAAACCCCTCACTCTGCTTCTCCCCTCCGTCCTAGGACTGGATTCTTTGCTGAGTGTCTAAGCGTCCTCAAATATTCTTGAAGTCATGAAACTGGACCGGAGGCTCTCTTGATATCTAGGTTGCTAGTCAACACTCTGAATAGGCCCATAGCTCAAGTTGTTGCATTTTCAGCAATCCTAAGAATATATACACATAGACAGATAGCAGAACCTCTAAGTTGACCACCCAAGGGATTGTAACAAACTGGTCAACATATAGAGATGGTCAACAGAAAGCCTTCCATTGAGTACCTGGGGTGCATGTCCGGTCTGTGAAAATTAGGTCAACTTAAGGAGGTGATCAGCTATGGAGGTTCTACTGTATTTGGTCCTTATTTCAAAAGGTTGTATATTGTGAAATTTTCAAAATTATTCAGTGAAATGTTATCTCACAAGTCCAAATCCAAATTCATTTTACTGAAACTCTTCTACTTTTATTATTGAACACAAAATATTTCCCTATAAAATATTTCCTGGTCCTTTTTCTCCTTTACATGACATTGAAAGCTATATTATTTTTAATTATGTGGGTAAGTTGCATAAACTATGAGTTTCATTGCAGGAGAGCAGACAGAGCGTTACAACTTGTAGTCATACATGGCTAACAACAGGGACATGTTCTGAGCAAAGCATTATTAGGCCATGTCACTGTGGTGAGCACATCCCAGAGGAGGCCTGGAGGGCATGGTCTCCTACACTCTCACTTATATATACAGTGTGGCCTATTGCTCTGAGGCTACAAACCCACACACCATGTACATGGTAAGTGTTTGTATATCTAAATACATCTAAACATAGAAAAGGTACAGTGAAAATACAGTATTATACTCTTATGGGACCACCGCTGATACATGGTCTGTCTCTCTCTGCTTCACAAGAATATCATAAAAAGAAATTAGAATCCCACTGCGTTCTTTCTATGATTCCCTGTACTGGGATTCTGGAAACCATCTTCTCCTGTTAGGTTTTGTTACAGCTGAGAGACCAGAGGCCCTGAGAAGTCAGGCTGAAATGGCCAACTTTCTTCTCCCTGCCCCTCGAAGTCTTGCCCAGCCCCTGAGAGCCCACCTAGAACTTCCTGGGTTTGGATAACAACAGCCTTGACCACACAGAGCAGCGGGGAGATCACTCACTCAGTCATTCATCAGCCATCTATCAAGGCCGACCACTAGCCGCTCACAGTCTGGACACTGAGGATAAGTCTAACATGCAGACTTTGCCCTCTAGGAGCCAAGAGGAGCGGGCAAAAGAGAGAAATATGTGCTCAACTCCTTGTGATCCTCTGGGTGAGGACCCAACAGGCCGCATGAAAGAGCACTGAAGAAGGAGTAATTGCGTTTGCCTGGTTCACGTCAAGAACTCTACTGTAGGGCCACAAAAGTTTACCTCTTCTTCACTTCCAGTTATACAGATACACATTGACAAGGTTTTTTGGATACAACATGCTGAGCTCCACTCTAGCTGTTTGAACACCTTGCTTGGGTCCATCCACAAACTGAGGCAGATCTGAAGAGTGTGGGGTCGCCGGGCAAACAAGCCATCTGGAGGTTGGGACTCTGCTGACTTCGCCTACAGCCAGCCTGAGACAGATGTAGGGAAGGGAGCCCCACCCCTACCCCTGCCACCCCTGCAGCCCATCCCTGCAGCCCACTCCCAGGCCAAGATACTCAGCATCAGAAACACATTTTTAATCTGAGCCCCCGTGAAGTGAAAAATCAAATCAACATAAATCTCAAAAACAGCAACGAGAATAGGACAAGGATGCTACAGCAGGACCTTCCCCTTCATGGTCCAGACTGCACTGATGGTTAGAATTAGGGATGACAGAGTTAAAAGGAACGACTTCACCAGCAACTTTTCCGAATGAGGAAAGTCAGACTTGGGGAGGCAAGTTCTCAAACCGTGTTTGTCTCAGGTCTTGACAATGAGCAGGGAACACCTCTGAAAAGCCCAGCCTTTGGGTGCCTGGGAACAAATCAGAGGTCAGCTTGGAATTATTTACGCATATCAGGGTGAGCCTAGCATGGATGATTTAAACCTCAAGCCAGCCCCAAGTGTCCCTCCAGCTCCACCTCCACGAACCTCCTCCCAGCACGTTTCTCATCAGAGCCATTTACACGCCATAAAATGGCCCAATTTTAATCGCATCTTCTGTCCAGAAAACACTCTTTGCCCAAAACCCTTACTTAAATTTTGCCCCAAATATTCCATTTTACGTTGTATTTTTTTAAAAGTTACTTTAACAGAGGCAACTTGTAACCGAAACCACTATTTCTAATTTTTGCTAGAGAGTTATTGACTCATTTGTGAGTCAAAAAGCTGGTTTGAGCCAGTTCCGGCCTAAGTGGAATGTGCCCTCCCCGTCTTCTTGCAAATCACAAACACGGGATTGTTGTCCATAGTAAGCTCCTAGCTCTCGAAATCCAACTTTTCGTCATAAATTCTGAGAGAAAAGACTCGCCTGGGTGTCTACATCGCCCCAGCCCATGTTCCCAGACAGCTCACAGGCATCCTGGTCCACGTATGTCTCCCCAAAGACCAGCACTGTCGACCTGCCAGCAGCTGAAAGTTATAAATAGGATAGTTTGGGACGGGGGCGGGGATGGAAGAGCAAAATCTAATAAGTATCAGATGCAAGGGGCCAAGAAAGCTCTTTGGAGGGACAAAGAAGAAAAATATTGGTGCTGTGCTCCGAAAACCAAAAGCAACAGTTCACACAAACGTCATCGATTAAGCCTGTCGGTCACAAGGAATCTGACCGGACAAGGAGACTGGAGAGATTTCTTCAATCCAATGACATTACTTGGGAATGTCACTTCCTCATGTAAGATTCTTATTCCATTATTGGGCCCTTGAGATTACACACTGACTCCAGGTGGGGAGGTAAAGGGGGTGTTGGGAAGGGGGGAAAGTAGGTCCCTCCAGAGAAGGAATTGCACAGAACATTCAACCATGGCACAGTAGCACCTGTTAAACATAACACGTGACCTCATGGCAAAGGGGACCCATATCAAGGGCACCCTCCATTTGTTAGGGTGACTAATATCCATTTGCGCACCTTGACCCTAAGCCTCCTCTCTGCCACATTTACCACCCATTCCCACTGCCTAGTCTGGTGCCTGCTGAACTTTCACCATGTCCCACCTTCCCTGCCCAGCTTGGCGTGTGCATGCCCAGAACTCTCGCTTCACCAAGCTGCCAGTTTCAGCTCTCTGTCTGTCTTAGTCTATGCAGGCTGCTATAACAAAATATCCTAGACTGGGTAGTGCATAAGCAACAGAAATTTATTTCTTATAGCTCTGGGGGCTGGGAAGTCCAAGATCAAGGCACCAGCAGACCCAGTGTCTGGTGAGGACCTGCTTGCTGGCTCCTAGATGACATCTTCTCACTGTGTCCTCCCATGGTAGAAGGGACGAGGCAAGATTCTGGGGCCTCTTTTATAAGGGTGCTAGTCCCACTCATTACCTGGTCACCTTCTAAAGGCACCACCTCTTAAGACCATAACTTTGAGGATTAGCTTTCAACATATGGATTTCAGGGGGATACAAACATGCAGTCCATAGTCCTGTCCATCTCCTCTCAGTTTATAGGCTCATCCTAGTCAACATTATATCCCCAGCATCTCAAATGTGGCCTGGCTCACCAGTGTTTATGGAATGAATGAATTGCTCCCTCAGGAAGACACACACAATTTAAAGACATTCCACTTACAAGGTTTTCCTTATTATATACATTAACAATTTATGACTTCTTTGTTTATCCATGATGTCATATATTCCTTCCCTAGAAGTATCTTCGGCTTGGGAATTATGAGTAAGCTGTTCCTTCATAAAACAACTCAAGAAACTTGGATAGTAGAGAGAGAGAGGAGAAACCACAGGGGGGAACAACACCCTTTGTATCCTACTCAGATTGCTTCCTTAGAGATTTTCTGACATATCGGGATTGGGAGGTTTTGCACAACTATGAGCTTTTCCACTCAGCAACTACCCATCCCTTTGTCTTATAGGAATTTGATTCTTGGCATTTCAGGATTCACTTGGAACACACAGAAAGCAGAGTCTTCCCTGTCCACCTGTCACCATGAGCGGCCTTCACAGAGTCTGGCAGGAAACATTCACTGATTTCTAGGGTACCCTGAGTCCAGCCGGACAGTCCAGGATGTATCGGGTGCCCCCATTCCACATGGCTGACTTTGTGCCCTTGGAGGAAGCCAGAACATCTATAATAACTGAACTAAACATCATGGGCCGGTTTGCTTCTCTCCAAAGACCTGATAGCTCTGAGTGATTAACAAAGGGAAGAGGGCAGGTTGACTGCATCTGCCCCCAGAGGGCAAGGGAGAGTGATCACCTTTCCCTGAGCCCTTCAAATTATATTTTGCACTCTGAAATTCATTTGTAATTGCAACCTAGGCGATACAAACACATATTGTGATGATCAATTTTGTGTGTCAATTGATCCTGGCTATGGTGCTGTGATTCCCTCCAACACTAAGCTGGGTGTCATTATGAAGATATTGCAGGGATGTGATTGAAATCTATGAGTTAATTTTAAGTAAAAGAATATTACTTTAGATAATCTGGGTGGGCCTGGTTAGTCACTTGAAAGTCTTAAGAACAGAACTGAGACATCTCTGAAATAGAAGAAATTCTCCCTGCGGACAGCATCAAATTGTGCCTCAGAGTTTCAGCTGCCCTCTCTTCCTGCCAACCTGCCCTACAGACGTCAGACTTACCTGGCCAGCCCCCAGAATCAGATAAGCCAAATCCTTGCAGTAAATTTTTTTGGATATACATATATATATATTTTAAAGATTTGTATATGTAAACATACACATAAAGAGTCTTACAGGTGCTTATTTATTTATTTTCTTATTTTTCCTCCTGGTCTCTTTCCCCTGGTGCAATGCTGACTTACACACATTTACACAAGCCTACAGCTAGCAAAAGATGACCCGGACACAATACTAAACCTTCCTACCCATGACAAACTTCTATTCTGTGTATTCAATATCAGATAACCCCCCCAAATCAGTTTTATATCCGAGCCAAGGGATCTCAACTGTTGTTTGAAAACTATTTGATGATAGTAGAACTTATCATATACATACGCCACTGGAAGGTCTGGGTATTAAAAATTCTGAGTGGACACCCTTCCAAGAGGAATCCTTGAGGGCAAGGCACGCAGACCATACATAATGGTCCTGATCACCTACCACAGAGCAAGTGTCTCCGGGTCAGGACAGGAAAAGTTCAGATGCCGGCCCTCAGGGGAGTGGGAGGGGAAGGATGTCAGACCAAAACCCTGGGGTCCTCTAAGAGACACAGAGAGGAAGGTGGACACGTTGATGGGCTCCCCTGGAGAGCAGAGCACCAAAGGACAGGCTGTTCCTTTCCAAGAGCAGAGAACAAGCCAAGAAAACCTTTGGCAGAAACCCAGTTGGAGACAGCTTCTTGGAGCCATGGGACAAGGTTTTGGCAGTGGGAACAATGTGGTCCTCATACTTTTGAGACAATAACTCAAAAGGCCCTCACCTGCTGGTTTGAAGGGCCCGGCACAGGCACATACCCAGAGCGGAGGACAACTGCCCCGAGAACATTTACGACAAAAGCATTCTAAGGGTTTTAGCTTACCACGAGCTCAATCTAAACCAATTATGTTTTTGAAAAATGCTCACTAAACACCAGCAACAGAAAGAACCTATTTTATCAGCAGGGTTCAGCTGCAAATAACGTGAAACACTCGCCCCAGTTTCTGCAGAATGGGACTTAACACAGTGACACGGGTCCTCGCCAAGCTGACAGGACTGGTGGGTCGTGCTCAGAACTGAGCTTCCAGAAATGACTCCCAAAAGATCAGCTGCTGCCTTGGTCATGAATGACAAGCCAGGTAGCGGGGGGGCTGCTGTCTCGGCTATTGGCACCAGGGCCACCCACACAGCCTGGTCTGACTCCCTTGCCTCCCTGACATAGGGACCTCTGCTCCAGTTGTGGCAGGAACACCCCAACACCTGGACAGCCACACGGTGGAAACACAGCCCCAGGGCAGCCGCTGGCCCTTTCCTCTGACTCTCCTGGGCACATCTGCTTGGCAGGAGCCAGGCCAGGGGTTGGAGCCAAGATGCAGGAAAGTGTGTAGCCTGGGGGGGGGGGGTCACGGCAGGTGCCCTTGCAGGACCCCTCCCACCACCCTTTCCACTTCTGGATCTAGGAACACACGGAGGAAGCAAGCAAGCAGGCAAAAACCCAGACACTCATAGCATTGTGAAAGTTTAGGACTCACAGCTGACCTGCTAAATTCTCAGAAGGAACGATGTCTGGTATAGGACCTACAGGGGGTCTTGTGGGGGCACAATCGGGGCTGGCAGAGGCTCTGCTGTGTGTGAGAAGCGAGTATGTGTGGGTCAAGGGAAAGGAAGAAGATGCTTCCTTCCTCTCCTGCTGTCCGCACCCAGATTCAGAAACACGGGGCCAAAAAATAGTGCAGCCATCTCAGACCCGGGGATATGTTTTTTAAACACACCAAATTACTTTATTTGTATCCTGACCCCTCCCTCCACCTACTTGCAAATCATCAGCACAGAGTGTAATGGCACAGGCTCTCAGGGCAGACGCCTTAGGTTTTGAATCCTAATCTCACTGTATAGAGCTGTGTGATCTTGGACAAATTAGTAACCTCTCTGTGCTTCTTTTTCCTTCCCTGGGTTGGGGGGAGGGGAATGATATGCACAGGGAAAGAAAAGTGAATTGCACAAATCTCCATGAGTGAATTAGTACATTTAACACTCTTAGCACAGTGCCCAGCCTGTAGGAATACTCAGTAATTTGCTATGACAAATTGATATACATTCAAGACAGGAAGTCACAGTCACTAAGGGGCAGGAATCAGAGTAGGAGTGGTGTGAGAGGGTAGTGGCAGCAATTTTAGCATCACCATGTAAAGTACACACACCACGTGTTACAGATGCAAAGTTGGGTTTACGGGGAAAACTTAAGAGCAGAGAGGAGGTAGAGCTCACGGGGTCCTGTGAACAGTCACTGTCCTCACCTTAGGCCAGCTGCGGCTGGACCGCACGGCCAAAGTTTCAGGAGGAAAAAACACGTCCCCATTAAGCCCCCAATTTTTAGGGTCACAGGACAGCTAAGGTAAGTGGTGATGTAACAAGGGAAGCTCCGGCTCAGGAGAGAGAGGGCAGCCCTAAGAGTCAGAGGCTGGGACCAGGCCGTCTGCACTGACCTGACTCAGACCTGCAGAGCCTGCTCTCTGCTGTGCTGCTGGAAGGGAGGAGGAAGTGAGCCTTCAGCAGCTGTACAGACCTCCTCAGTCCGCTCCGGGCCCTTGGAGGCTATTAACTACGAGTTCCTCTGTAGGCTGGCTGACACCGGATTAATGGTTTCCTTAGCATTCCATCGCATCTGGGAGGGAGGTGTCAATAAGGTCGCCTCGGTTATGTTGGATAGAGGGTGGAGGACGTGGCCAACATCACGAGCAGCTGGGCAGTGCATCTCCATAATTGGGAAAGGGGGAATTATTCATATATCCCTCTCCAGCCCTTCCCCCACTTCCCCAGAGACAGACACACTCACATTTTTCCAAGTGAGGTCTCCCTCTCCCCCTGGGGGCATTAGCCAGATGGTCTTTCCTTTATCCAGGGTGCTGACACAGGTGCCACTATTTGTGATCATAAGTGATCCTGGGGGCAGAGGATAGGACTAGAGAACAAGCCAAGGCAAAGTCAAGATCCAAGTTCAAGCTTATTCAGGAATCTCAAACCTGAGCCACAAGAACCACGGCACAACGTAACAGGAATTTCCAGCCAGCCACTGACACCAGCACACATACAAGGGGAAGGGAAGGGAATGGTTGCTCTTTAAATGAGCCCAGCTCAAAAGGAGGGGGGGCATGCTGCTGCTCCACGCCATCTCCTTGTTCCCCATTCCAATCCTGGGTGCCAGGGAGCTCGGACAAAAGGTTGTGTACAGTTTGTGAGTGGCGGAAGCCAGGCCCATCCACAGGCCCTGTATTACTGATTGCTGGAGACACAAATTACTGAATTTGTCTCAGAGAGCAGTACAAAAACGCTGTTGACCAACAAGAATGGAAGAAAGTGAGTGGGTTTCAAAGACCTGCCTCCCCAGGAAAGGCTTTGGGGTCAGACTGTTTCCCAGTCTTTCAAATGCACATGAACAGATAATTCTCACGTTATAAAAATGGTTTCAAAGCACAGAAAGAGATTTAATACAATCCAATTTATTTTATCAATCTAGCAGAGCGTTAATAACAAACCTTAAAAAGGACCTAGCCCCCCAAAAGAATAAATTAATTTCAATAATAGAATTCAGAGATCCTAATTAAATTCTAATCAAATCCTAGCACACTGAATTCAGCAGTTCATCAAAAGACATTGACAGCTTTGGTGAGACAGTAGATTGCACAGACTCCTGCCATTTGCCACAACAAGGTGCATGTGTCTCTGGTGGGCCCACTGTCACCTGCAAGGGTGGCTGGAGCCTCATCTTCCAGGGAGCCCACCAGGCAAGGAGCCTCCCACAGAGGACGAACCTGAGGCTGCAGGAGACTCGTGAGGGTTAAGAATGCCACGTGGCTATTGTGAGTAGTGCTGAGATGAATACAGGAGTGCAGCTACCTCTGATTTTATATTGATTTTAATTCCTTAGGATACGCTGGATCATATGATAATTCTATTTTTAGTTTTCTGAGGGGCCACTGCACTGTCTTCCACAGGGACTATACCAGCTTACATCACCGCCAACGACACACAGTGTACAAGGATTCCTTTTTCTCCACATCCTTGGCAACATTTGTCTTTTGTCTTTAGAGAAAGAATCAACCTGGGTCCACCAATGGATTGGACTTTAAAAACGTGTGATTTTAAAAATGTGATATACCCAAGGGAATATCATTCAGCCTTAAAAAAGAAAACATATTTTGTCACTTGCGGCAACAAGGATGAACCCAGAGGACATTGTGGAATGTGAAATAATCCGGGCACAGAAAGACAAGTACCACATGGTCTCACTCACGTGTGGAATCTTAAAATGCCATACTCACAGAAATAGAAAGGAGAATGACGGCTACCAGCAGCTGGAGGGGCGGGCTGATGAATTGGGAGATGTTGGTTCCAGGGAACAGAGTTTCATTTGGAAAGGAGGGGCTTTAGAGAGCGACTGCACAGCGGGGCACCCCTAGTTAATAATAGTGAGATGTAGATTTATTTCAAAATTGTCCAAAAGAGCTGAGTTTTAAATGTTCCCACCACGTTGATGGGACGGGTATGTTAACTAGCATGGTTTAACCATTACACAATGCATCCAAACGTGACACTGTACTCCATAAATATACCCACTGTTATTTGTCAATTAAAAAACAATAAGTTCTTTTTTAAAGGTCATGCAGAACCAGAATTTCATCTCCTACCCTGAGGACAGTGCTTCCAGGAGCACCACTGCCTTCCCCAGCTGACTCCTTCATACCAAGTGCCTCAGGGACCCTTGACCTCCACAGGTCTGCCACATGGGACACCAGCACCTGGGAGCAAAGGAATGTGGCCCTCTCTCCCTGCTGTGGCCCTCGTGTCCTGGAGTGGCCACCTTCCAGGGAAGCAGGGGCCAGCAGGACCCAAGACCAGAGGTCTGTGCAGAGGAAAGTGAGGAGATAAGGTTTTGCTATTGAAGCCATACACTGGGCTGGATTTTTTTTTTTTATTAAATCATAGCTGTGTGCATTAATGCAATCATGGGGTATAATGTGCTGGTTTTATATACAACTTGAAATATTTTCATCAAACTGGTCAACATAGCCTTCGCGGCATTTTCTTAGTTACTGTGTTAATATTCTATACCTAGTAAATTTCACATGTACCCTTGTAAGATGCACCATAGGTGTTGTCCCACCAATCACTCTCCCTCCACCCATCCTCCCCCCTCCCCTCCTTCTCCCCTTTCCCCTTCTTCTTAGGCTATAATTGGGTTATAGCTTTCATACGAAAGCTATAAATTGGTTTCATAGTAGGGCTGAGTATATTGGATACTTTTTCTTCCATTCTTGAGATACTTTGCTAAGAAGAATATGTTCCAGCTCCATCCATATAAACATGAAGGAGCGGGGTGGTGCCTGTGGCTCAGGGAGTAGGGGGCCAGTCCCATGTACTGAGGGTGGCAGGTTCAAACCTGGCCCCAGCCAAAACTGCAGCAACAAAGAAATAAACTTTAAAAAAAAAAAAAAAACATGAAGGAGGTAAAGTCTCCATCTTTTTTAAGGCTGCATAATATTCCATGGTGTACATCTACCACAATTTATTAATCCATTCATGAGTCTGTGGACACTTGGGCTCCTTACATGTTCATTGCAGCCCAATTCAT
Source organism: Otolemur garnettii (assembly GCF_000181295.1). Classification (NCBI taxonomy): domain Eukaryota; kingdom Metazoa; phylum Chordata; class Mammalia; order Primates; family Galagidae; genus Otolemur; species Otolemur garnettii. Next base: position 7,907,993 of record NW_003852424.1, read on the forward strand.
AACTTAGTAATTATGAATTGGGCTGCAATAAACATTCTGGTACAAATATCTTTGTTATATGGGCTGAATTTTAATAACTCAGGGGACCTTGACTGTTATAGGACCCACCAGGATACAATTACAGGCTTGGCCACATGGCCCCGAGAAGCGTCCAATGAATTGGGTGTATTTTTCTTCTTTGAACTTTCTGTGTTTTCCTCATTTTTTCCAAGTATGTATTACTTTTATAAATAGAAGAAATAATAAGATTAAAACTGACACACTGGGCTGTATGGAAAAGTTTCCTATTAAGGAATATTTGAAGGTGGCTGTGCTATTTCACCTAGAGATTTAGAAGGGACTTACCATATATCGACAGGGGTGTCCTCTAACCATCAAATCTACAAAAGCATAAGCTATAAACAATAACACTTAGAAGAAAGGACAAGCTTTTTCTGTGATCACGAAGACTGATTTCCAGCCTCAGGAAAACAGATTTCTGTTCCCTGTGAGCACAACCCTTCTACCCTCACAGGAGAAAGAAGATCAGCCATCTGCCCTGGCCACATAGCCACATTCTGAGTGTGGGCTTCCATGGCCCATCCAGCTCTTCCCTTCTATGATTCCATGCCTTCCAAGGCTGGCCTAGAGCTTACCATTTCTTTTCTTTTTTTTGAGACAGAGCCTCAAGCTGTCCCCCTGGGTAGAGTGCTGTGGCACCACAGCTCACAGCAACCTCCAATGCCTGGGCTCAAGCAAGTCTCCTGCCTCAGCCTCCCAAGTAGCTGGGACCACAGGCGCCTGCCACAATGTCCGGCTATTTTTTTGGTTGCAGCCGTCATTATTGTTTGGCTGGCCCAAGCTGGATTCGAACCCGCCACTTTAGGTGTTTGTGGCTGGCACCTTGGCCACTTGAGCCACAGGCATTGAGCCATAGAGCTTGCCATTTCATGCTAAGTCCAGCTAAGGACAGATGGACCATAGTTGGTGTCATCCACAAATAGTGTGAATCTGAGATCATCTCAAACTCAAATAATACACACATCTACATACTCAGGATGGCTCACTGCAGACGTGCTACCCTAAAAGGTCTTTCAGGGTAGCAGGGGCAGACAGAGGATAGTGGAAGACAATGGAACCCAGACTCTGGAGAGCAAACTTTCCCTTCTTCCCAGGAAATGGCAGTGAAGCCAGCTAAGCACCTGGGATTGGAGGCAAGCCCAAATACCTGGGGGTATTTGTGACACTGCTCTCTGAAGTCAAATTAAGGTCATTGTGCCCCTTAAAGCAGCCCCCTGGCAGAGTTAGAAGCCCAAAGATTCTTCTTCCCTTAGCACTCAGAGGACAAGAGCCCTAAGCCAAGCTTCAGTGCCCTCAACAAACGGCCCTTGGGCAAAGCCTTGCCACCATCTTCCAAAATAAAGGCAAGGGACATGGTGGCGGTGAGTGTGACCTCACTCCCAAGCCCTGTTTCCTCAAGCTTCTATCCAGCTTTTTAACTTCGCCAAGGATGTCTTCCACTAGAAGCCACTTTGACCCAGGGGACACTTGATTTCCAACGACTCAGAAAGAATGGCATAATTTCCCTCCCCCTGTTCTTTGCAATAAGACTGAGAGTTTGTTTGGCTAGTGATAGAGCCTGACCCTGCTTGAGACCTTCAGTACACCGGCTGGCATGAATTCTAGGTGTTTTCAGCAGTATGGACTTCCCTAAAGTAAGGAAATTAATTAGGGACACTGTCAGCAGGCATCCAGCCACCAGCTTCCCCGACGTAGAGCCTCCAGACACATCACTACCCTTTAACTCAGTGGTTAGGATAATATGTGGGCTCCTTGAGAGAATGCGAAGCCCCAGCCCACCCCAGCCCTGCCAGCCACCTGCATTCCCCATCCTCCAACGCCCTACTCGGTGCCTCATCCTTCCAGAATCCCCCCAGTTTTCCTGAACTTGGCCCCATCTTGCCACTTGCTTCCAGGCCTCTCCTGATGGCCTGGGCATGCCTCTCTCACAGCACGTGAGACACTATTGCCATTGCCTGCCTGCCACCAGCACACCTGGAGGTGACACTTCCATCTTTTCTACTTGCCCTTCCCAGCCCCATGCCTGGCACCAGCAGGTGCTTCAGCCAGTGCTGGCTAAATAATTGAATAAAGGAAACAATGGAACCACCCATGATAGATGTGGCCCCTTTTCTTACTACATGAAATGGACAGCCTTCCCAAGCCAGAAACCCCCATCTCTCTATCCTTTCTGTAACTCACTGGGGCATAGTCTATGCCCCATACATCAATCAAGGTGGACACAATCATTGTGCACTTGGGTTAATTGCAAACCCGGTCATTTCCAGTACAAAGCTGGCATCTTACATAAAGTCGGAACAGCTGCTGGTTTTGAAAGTGTGCGTGATGTGGTTTCCTGGTGGGCAAAGGAACTTCAGAGAAATATTTATTGTGCTCACGGATGACGCTCTCACTATTGTCCGTGTTCCTTTTTATGGACCCATAAAGATTACTTTTTATGGTCAGGCTGGCTGACATCTCCACCCACTCCTCTAATGCACACGCTCACCGGAGGATCTGTGTGCCAATGAGTAACGTTCAGCCACATTCAACAAAGGTTTATTGAGGCCTGTTCTGAGTAGGGCACTGAGTAATGGGATTTGTCTCCAAAGCTTTCAAATCTGCTAAAAATATTCTCGATTTCACAAACAGTTGGGACAAAATAATATTTTGCTCAAGTCTCCCCTCTGGGAGTAAAAATGCACCTAGAATTGCCCAGGGAAATAAAACCTCCCTTCATGGACTGTCCAGGTCCCCCGAAAGGTTTCCCCTCCAGCCGGCTTGGAGAGCTCGCTCATTAGATTCAGTGCACAAGCTCCGTCTCTAAGCAGCGGAGCTTTGGGGCATGCTGTGCAATCCATCAACCCAAGGAACTTGCCCAAGAAGTGTCCCGGAGATGAGAGGAAGCAGAGGAGACCACTGAAAATATCAAAATCCTACAAGTCTTCAAAGTAGCGGTAACAAAGCCCCCAAGCCCTAGTTTCTTCATCTGAAAATGGTGAAAACATGGCCCTAATCCCCAGAAATGTTTTGCACATTAAAGATTACCTACACAAGCTACCTACCATAGCACAAGGTGCCTAGTAGGTGTCCAAAAGATGCTTGTCTCTTTGCATTTCTTTTGGCTAAATAAGACATCCAGACTACCAGGTGGATGGGGCAAAAGAGAGAGAAGACAGGCAGGGAGTGTGTTAGGAGACTCAACCAGCACCCCAGTGACAGGCCAGGCGTGAGAGGGTATGGAAGGGCAGGGCTGGGGATGGTGCCAAGGCTCCTAGCCCAGTGTCCATGTGCTGGCAACACCCTGCACCTCAGCCAGACTTGTTTGAGAGCCCTTTGCTGCGGCTTTGGCAACCAGCCCTTCTGCCCTCACCAAACTGTGCTCCCCTACCATGTCCTCCCCGGGGACCTGGCCCTGTGGTAAGAGAGTGAAACAATCCCTTGAGAGATTTTAGGAGGAGACTTTAGTGTGTTGTGTGACCCTTCACCCCAACATCACGGATTTTGGCTCCTTTCCATTAAGTATGAAGGATGTACCAGGTGCCTGGAGCAAGTAGGCAGAAGAGGGGTCTGCAGAAATCACAAATGAACCAATTATATCCATTAACATCCCATTAGGCTACGGAATCCAATCCAGGTGGTGCCAGCAGAGAGACTCTAATCAAGGCAGACTTTCAGGGGCATAGATGAGATGGAGGGGACAAACAAGGGATGCCGAGGTGCCCAGAGATGGACACGGCGGGGGGGGGGGGCATCACTGCCCCCAGGAGAAGAGGGCAATGAAGCTCCCGAAGAGAGCAGGAAGGAAGCAACACTGCCTGTACCAGCCAGAGGGGGGAGTGGACAGGGCAGCAGGACTGCCCAGTCTCCCCCTTCCTCCCCGTGACCTTCCATGTGTGGCCTGTTAGGGGCTGAGTTACGTCCCCTCAAAATCCGTTAAGTTGAAGTCCACATCCCCAGCACCTCCTACTGTGACTATACTTGGAGACAGAGCCTGTAAAGAGTCATTCAGTTAAAATGAAATCATTAGGGCTGGTCTAAATCCAGTTGTGACTGAGGCCCTAAAACCCAAGGAGATGAGGACACAGCCGCACACAGAGGGAAGACGGCGTGAGCACACAGGGAGAAGACGGCCACCTGCCAACCAAGGAGAGAAGCCTCAGGAGAACCCACCCTGCTGCTGTCCCGACTGTGAACTTCCAGCCTCCAGATCCACGAGGAAAGAAATCCCTGGGACCTTGTTACAGCAGATCCAATAGACAACACAGCAACCCACCTAGAATCCAGCACACAAAACAACCTGGCCAGAGGGCGCAACATGGACGAGGGTTTGGGCAGGAGGCAAACGAAAAATAAACAGCACACATTAAATAAACAGGCCATAATGGGATTCTGAGTGGGGAGCTGAGAGCAGTCCAGGCTCTGCTCAGAAGCCAGCACAGATGGACAGTTGAAGCCACATCAGAGTGAAATCCTGACTAGGATATGCCTCATAAACCAGTCAGTACCCTCAGCGAGAGGGGAGACCAAGGGCCCTGACAGTTCATGGAAGAAAATCCTGGGATCACAGTGAGTCACGAGCACTCAGAGAATCAACACGCAGGCTTAGATTGAATGTGATACCAGTCGAACACATTTGGTGGCCCTTTAATCTGGTGCTACTGAAGCCATGCAAAACACAAGCGCCACCGTATGAGCTGCACACTGTCAGTTCCCTCCTCGGGCCCAGCCGGGTCTGTCCCTGAAGAGAACTCAGCAGACCTGGAGCTGCTGGCACTGTTTAGTAACTTCCAGGCTGTGAATTGTGTTTCACGAATCGTATCTTATTTCACAATCTTTTTCGTGATTTCTGAGCAAGTACTGAGTTTGAATTGCAGAGAAAGAAATAAAGCTCCAGAGAAGGCCTTGTCCATGCCAGGAAAAAAATCTCGATTTTGTTCTACAGCATCAGATCCCAAAGTAATGAACCTATGCATCCACTGAGGAGTGTATTGAAAGCACAGATTTCTGGGCCCCAGGACAGGAATTCTGATTCAGGGGGGTTGCTGTCGGGCCTGATAATGTAAATTTTAAATCAAAGCCCCACAATGCAGGCAGTCTCTTTGATTTCACTCCTGCAAGGAAGGAAGCATCGTGGACAGGACCAAGGCCCTGAGCCACCTGACATGCTAGTGTATGCCACAGCATGGACATAATCATCAACTACTGTAGCAATTTGCCTGCCACAAATAAATACACATTTATGCCTCTGTTGATTAACATACAGATAAGAGGTTTCCACTCCAAATGGTGTGCAAATGCATACCTACATTAGAGTGACTATTTTTGTGTGAGTCCCAAATCTAATGGGCTCACCATAACATGGACATTATCATCCTGATTAGATGGGATGATGATTTCCACAATCATTTGATCATGGACAAGCTCAAGAATGATGGAACTTTCATTGCCAGAGGCACAAGTCTAATGCCAAGGCAGAAGCCAGTTCTGCTCACTGGCTTCTAAACCTTCAGTTTTTAGCTCCCCACTATCTAAGAAATAAAGTCCAAATTTGCAAGCACTTCACACACCCCAGCCTCTTCCCTCCAAAACCCTTTACGTCCCAGACAAAAGGAACTCACCCTCTCTAACTAGAGTGTGCCTTATAACCTCAGTAACTTGGTACTACCGTTCCCTAAAGCCCAGGAGGCCTTCCCAGCTCCCGCCCCTTTCAGCCAGCCCCAACCTCAATGTCACGCTTGTGACAAATCTTCAACTACAAGGTAGGTTCCCATGGTGGGCTCCCAGGACAGCGTTTATATCTCTCTATCATTATCTTTATCCCACCACATGCAGCTGTCTGTTAACACTTCAACTCCCCCTCTGTGCCGTGGGCTTTGAGGCCAGGATTGTAATCTACCTGGCCCAGTGCCTAGCGGTAAATACATATTACACGGAAGGGCAGTGGGGTGGATGGACAAATGTATGAATGGATGGATCTTTTCTCATAGACACTTCCAATCTTTTTAGAAGATATAAATAAAGAAAACAATACAATCATGATGACAGCAATAAACCAGCAAATATCCTCTGTGCATTGGGGGGGTGGAGAGTGGGGTCCCAATCCCCTTCCTCTCTCACTTTTGAAAGAGGAAGTACATGAAAGTACAGTTCTTGTCAGATCCCCTGCAACTAGCAGAGGTCGCCTGTAGGAGTCTTTTTCCAATGTTTGTCCCCAGTAGCACAGGGACACTGACTCTTGCACACAACCACTCACCAATCCTCCCTGCCTCTAGGAAGGTTCCTTAGGTCCAAGCAGACCCTGCCTCTCTCCTGGGCCTTCTCGTTCTTGGATGGTCACTTCTGCAGGCCTGTCATGATAACAGTAACAGGAAAACACTTAGATGGTGTCCTCCATGTCCCCACTCATTGTGGAAGGTGAATCATACTGCCCACTTGACTAGACCCAGGTCTGACTTATGAGATGAAGAGTTTCCATCACTTTTGTCCAGTGAATTTTTTGAGGCTTTTGGGACAAGTAAATGCTTTCTTCAAAGGGAACCTATTATGACTCTAGTTGAAGCTAAGGTGAGTAGCCCAGATTCCCCCCTGCACAGTGGACATGCCTACCCTGGGACATCTCCTGCAGGCTGTGTGGAATATGGTCTAAAATCCACTACTCTCATCCCCACCTCTGGGCTTGGTCCCTGACCTCTCCTCTGACCTGGAAATGCTCAGGTAACCTACCTGCTGTCCCAGACCCCTTCTGAAACCAGTGTCCTACATTGAACCCAAATAACCTAGCCTAGGGTATAGAGGCCCTTCTTGTAGCAGACCACTCACTCCCTGACACTAAGGCCTCATGGTGAGTGAGGGATTGCCAGAATTACAAAGCAACGTGAAGCCACCTGCTGCCAAGCCCTTCCCCACCTCACTGCAAGACTCTCATTGTTTTGCTTCTACTGATACAATTCATCCAGAACCTGAATATTCTTTGGGAGAACACCCCTCTCTCAGTCTAGTCCTATTGCATGTCACGTGGTTGGAGCTGACACTGTATCACCCCATCTCTTCAGGTGTCTATGTGTCTGCCTAACCCAAGGCAGATTCATCAGAGCATTCATCTCCGTGGCCACAGTGATTGGTTCAGCAACGGACGAGCAAAGTGGTCCAGCACACACAAATGAGATTCAGGTCTGGGGCTTTTGCCAGAGTTTTCTTTCAACTGATGTTGCCAAGCTATATGAAGGAAGCCACAGCTGCCCATTACCACTGTGCCTTTACATAGGAAAAGCCTGTCTACAAATGAAGCCACACAGAGGAAAGAGAAAAATGATGGAGTGGGATGTGGCCTGGTGCATGTGGCATCCTTGGGTTTCTCAGTAATATGAGACAATGACATTATTTTGCTTTAACCATTTTGAGCAGGGCTTGCATATAATCCTTCCAGCAGCTGAAACATCTCTGGCTTGGATTTGCCACTTAGAATATAAGCTGAACAACCGCCCCTCCTAGCCCAGGCAGCTTTGGCAACGCGATGTTCCCAGCACCCTGTCTCCTGCACCTGTGTCTGTTGAGACATCCGTGACCTTCTTTGTCTTTTAATCCTCCAGGGGCTATATTCACAGGTAACTGGGACCTGCCTCTCCCCACACTTCTCCTGCAGTCAGCAACGTCACCTTTTCTGGTATAACTTGCCTTGGATGACAACCTGCTCAAAAGCAAATATCAATCTTCTTTCAGCATGTTTCTTTTCGGCACCTAATGCACAGGATAGCCTGTAAGCTACATCTCTCATTAGAGAGTGAAAGCATCTGCGTCTGGGGACATTTAAACTAGTGAGAAAAGAGACTGATTGTTGATGTGCTGCCAGCTCTTTGGTTTACGATATCCATGGTCCATCAATGCCTCTTTCTGCGCGTTTGACAACTTGCCTCCTGCCCTCCTTCAGACAGAGCAAATACAGTCCTGGCCATGGGAAAGAAAGAGAGCTCAACTATGTGATATGTGGAGCGGATTTTCACAGAAGCCCACTTTTCTGTCCTAATACATTTCTTTGTTTCAAATGATCTGTGTCCCAGTGGCCCAAAATGTAGTCACCATGATCTCCTGGCTTTGGTGTTGAATCCATTCACCTCACAAATACTCACCAGGATACCAAGTACGCTGAATTCAAACCCCGTTGCATACACAGATGTCAGACCAAGATTCCAGGCAGGTCCAGGGGTGCACTCAGAGTGCAACAGAGTTTCTCACCTGTTTACAAGGGGCTTGGTGCCTTCTCAGTGCCACCAGGGCACGGGATGGGAGGAATTTTGTATGCATGCTCTATCAACTAACCAGGCCCAGTGTCCATTTATCTAGACCCTCCTCGGATAATCTCAGCCATTTGGGAATTCATTTCTACTCAAACCCTGCTTCCCAGGTCTGGATATATTAATATGTCTGACATGACAGTGTCTTTAGCCCCTCACTGAAGCTCCCTACCTTCAGGGCATTCTCAAGTCCTACAGACAACTCAAAGTCAGTATGTCCTCATGATCCCATTACATCTCCTGTCTCAGCCCACTGGCCCATCCATGTGTTCTCTCAACTCCTCCTGTAACTGGCTACCACAAAAGCCTGTGGGCACTACACGCTCTCCATCCATGCAGCAATCCTGACTGATCTCCCATTTCCCCTCCAGTTTATCTTGCCATCTGCAGCCAGAATGACCTTCTCTGAAGTGCAAATTCAACCCAGTACTGACTTTCTAGGGCAAACTCTGCTTCCAAATACACTATTGCAGCCAGACAGATCTGCCTACCTAAAACCTTTCTGCTATCTCCAGGCTCTCCCTCAGGCTACCTGCTCGCCAGAAAGACCGCCTCCCCTGCCCCCTTTCCCTACCCTCAGTGTTGACCATCCCATCCCTGTAACTTGAACATTCCTCTAACGTGGCACTCATCCCATGCCCATAGTCATCTGGTTCTGGTTCAATCTTGCTTGCCAGAAGTGTGAGCACAACATTTTACCCCCAGCTGAATCCTCAGCATCTAATCAGCATTCAGAAAATCCCTTCCAACTGAAAATCACAAGAAGAGTTTCCGCCTCATCAATAATGTTCCCCTTATTCCCAGGATGACCCTCCAACTGACCTCAGAATGCAGCCGCTCTTGGCACACGGACCCCTGTGGACAAGAACCCATGGGGTGGTTCAGATTCCCGGGCCAAAGGAAGATACCCCAAAAGTTTGTTGCAGGGAATTTCCCTTCAAGGAGGAAAAGAAAGTGGTACGTCCTCCCTCCCTCCTCACCCTCCCCAGCAAGCTCAGGGTAACCCCAGAAGGCTCTCTCTGCCCCCAGTGCATTATCTCTGGTCACCTAGGAACCCTGCTTGGTATTTACGAGGGTAGGGCCTCCTGCTATCACAGGCCATTTAAACTCCAATGACTGGCATTCTGCTTTAGAGAAGAATGGGCCTTTCTCCCTCTATTTCATTAGCGAGAAACATTTTATGGTTTAAGGCTCACTCTTCTTCTCATATGCAGAAATGGCAGTGGCTCCTAGCTGGGAAGGCCTTTTTCATTTCCAGAGGGTCATTTCACCTGGAAGTAATCTCCAGAACAGCCATGTTTGAGATCCTCAGCTTGATTTCTGGTAAAAACAGCAGGAGGTGGCCTTCAAACCCACAGACCCCAGTTCAGAAGACAGCCCAGCATCCAGATAAAAATGAGAGAAGGGGTGGAGAAGAATCAGCCCTTCTCAAGAGATTCCAAACTACCATGTGATATTTCATCATAAGATGTCATAATACCCGGACCTTGTGTTATGTATTGATATTTTCAAATGAGTGCATTCATCACAAACATCACTCCACAGCCAGCAGCCTTGATTGGCAGCTCCAGAATCCCATGGCCAGCAGCAGGCCCAGAGTCAAGTGGTCAGGCAAAACCACAGGGAGGCCAAGGTGGGAATAGAACCAGGAATTCCAGCAACCAATACTTAACTGCTGTGTGCTCAGCAGCCTCGGTGGTGGACAGGACCTAAGAGTCCCTGCCCAAAGAGCTCTTGCACTGCCGTGAGGTAGCACACAGTAGAAAAGTCTATGAAGGACCATGAAGCCAAGAGGAGTCTAGGGTCCATGCTAGGGACAAGCAGAAGTCACAATGGCTTTTGAGTTAGAAAGTCACACTCTCTGAATTATATTTTGAATGGGCCATCTGGCAACTAAGGAAAGAATGGATTGTTGCAGGGTGAACAGAAGGAAGGGAAACCAATTAAAGACTATTGTAGTAAGTAGACCCAGCACAGAGGGAGAACATTAAACTAGGGTGGATTCCAGGCATACCTTGGGGTTGCCATTGAATGCAAAGTGGGAGAGGAAAGAAAGAAAAGCATCCAAGGTGTCTTCTCAGCTTCTCACTTAAGGAGCTAGTGGTGCCACTTATGAGAGGGAAAGAGCTGAGGGTAGGGAAGAAGCATTTTCAGGGAACAAACAATTAGTATTGTGTGCTGGACAATGTAAGTTTGAGACAACCGTGTAGTAGTGTCCTGAAAGTGATTGGATATCCAAGTCTGAGGCTCAGGTGTGGGTGGAGGCATCCGAGCTGGAACCAGAAAGAACCTCAGAGACAGCAAATCGGTATGAGGGTAGCTCGTGTCCTGGGAGGGCAGGCAAGCAATGGAATGGCACCAGAGTTTCTGCTTAGGAGACAGACTTGTTTGAGAGTAAAAATAAAGAAGGGTTTTGAAGAGACGGGATCACACTCTGCAACAAATTTCAGGCTTTGCGTACCCTAGGAGATGGGAAATCCACCTGTCAACACAACCTGCTCCCTCTGCGGTTCCTGCCAACACTCCTTTGAGGCCTCGGACAAGCCATGGCCCCCTGTGTGAGCCTCCAAGTCCTGTGAAAGGGGAGTGTCAGACTCGATGGTGCAGCTGTGATCCCAGGTCATCGCTGCACTCGCACCCGAGGCCAGTGCAGGGCCCGGCCTGGAGGGATGTTCAGGAGTATTGAGAACATCCTCACATCAGGAAACTCTTTCATCAAGTTGGAGAAGCCAGCCCTGAGTGAGGAATGCCAGGAACGTCGCACAAATGTTGGAAGTCTCAGAAGGAACCTCTTCTAAGCACACAATCCCCCTTCCCTGTCTCTGCCTCAGAGAGGCCTGGGCCTGGGTTGTTCTGAAGACAAACTCTTCTCTCTTTGGAAAGAAAGGAAAGTGTCTCTGTGATGCTGGTGGGCTGAGAGCCACTCACCATGGCACATGCACTATGATCTGTATTGGAGGCAAGGCCTCCATGGTGTTTATGAGAGGGCAATGTTTAAGAAAATGACCTGCTAGGTTCTGATTTCTTAGGCTCAGAGCCTGTAAGATTCCAACTGCTCACTAGTCACCCAATCCAAAAGTCTGGTTCCCAGAGGGGGTTCAGGGGAAAAGGAGAAGGGGCAAAGAGGGAGGGAAGAAGGGGGAGGATGCTGATGCTGAAACTAACTGTAAATAACTATTGGTATTAACACACAGAGACAGAGTAAAACTAAAATCAGCTGAAGTGCCTCAGTGGAGGGAGTAGAAACGTCAACCTGTGCTGAGATCAGCCATGAGAAGGAATGAAGGACTGATCCCTGCTGCAGTGTGGATGAGCCTTGGAAACCACATGCTAGGGAGACATGCCACACACAAAAGGCCACATATTGTAGGATCCCATCTGGATGATACAGTAAAGCCTCTGTGAGCTGACCACCCAAGGGACTATAACAAACTGGTCAGTATATGGAGGTGGTCAACATAAGGAACTAGGCCTGCTGTACTGATACCTAAAGGTAGTGCATGTCCAGTCTATGAAAATTGGTCAGCTTAAGGAGGTGGTCAATGTGGGGAGTGGTCAACTATGGAGGACCTCGGTATATGAAATGTCTAGAATAGATAAATCCATAGCAAGAAACTCGTGTTTCTCCAGGGCTTCAGGGAAAAGGGAACTGGGGGATGAGGACTAAAGGTTCCAGGGTTTCTTTTGGGGGAAATGAAAATATTTTAAGACTGATGGTAGTGAAGGTGGCACAACTCTGGGGATATGCTAAAAATCATTGAGAGGTATACTTTAAACAGGTGCCTTGCTCTGTAGGTGAATTATATCTCAGTAAAGCTGTTGCTAGTTGTAATGTGAGTGTGTACGTGTAAGTGCATGACGCTCCTGCTCTTTCTGTGTGCCTTAGGGGTGGTTGTAGATGCTGCTTCGTTCTAAATGCTGACCGATGAAATGCCAGCTGTTAATTCAATCATGGAAGGCAGAGCCACTCCTCAATCACAGGAGAGCAGAGACTAATGAAGAAACGTCGCTCTCACAAACCACTCGCCCAACTCATTCTATTCCTAGATTTGTCAGGGAGTTGGAAGGCACATCATAGTTGGTTTTTTGGGAGATGTGAAAAATGAAGTACATGTTTTATAATAAATGTCACTTCTGTCAATTCTGGCAGTTGCAGTATGTGCAAAAACAGAACTCTCCTTGGAGGGTGTGAAAGTGGGAGCTATGTTTGGAGCTGCCGTGGGGCAGAGCCAGAGAGACGGAGCACGCCTTGATAAAGAAGATGCTGGAAGCCATGGGGGTAGGGCTGAGCCATGGGGGTAGGGCTGAGCCATGGGGGTAGGGCTCAACAACACAAGTAGTTTAGTTCCCGTCACTCTTGCAGACCACAATAAAACAGTTTTGTTGGCTATTAAAACTGAGCTCTGCTTCCACTTTCTGCTGTTACATTAACACTTGGTCCTGCCCTTATCCAGTGGGCCTCAAACTTGAGTGTGCATCAGAACGCAGAAGGCTTGTTAGAAGACAGCTCACTAGGCCCCTCCCAGGATGCCCGATTCAATAGGTCTGGGGTGGGGCCCAAGAAAGTACATATCTAACACGGTCTAGGTGATGCCGATGCTGAAGCTGATGCTAAGCGGGATGTCAGTGCTGAAGCAGCCAATCTGTGGACCATACTGTGAGTAGCAACAGTGACGGGAACCTTCCAAGGGCACTCCAGCGCTGGATGCTACCACACTGAGAATTCTTCAAGAAGCATTTCTGCAGATGGCTCTTGAGAGGTTCCAGGGGCAGAATGGGTTAAGGCAGGAGGGGTCGGCCTGCCCCAGGGCAGTTTAGATTAGATTCCAGACTTCTTGCTTATTGATTGCAATCAGTCAGGTTACCTTTGTAACAAATTGCTTTAAATTATTGAAATGGTAATAAGCTCAGCTGGGTAAATAATGCTCAGATGGAGCAGGTCCATGTTCATTAAAAGGTTGCCCCACTGTACGTCTCCCACTGGGTCTGCTTCAAAATGACGTGTTCCCACCAACCTGCTATTTCTCAGCGTTTGCAAACTCTCCAGCTGAGAAGACTGAGATCCCTCACACACTTTGTAAAGGTCTCTGAATGGAGTCAGCTTCCCACACGGACCCATGAAGTGGCCACACAAACACGAATCCTGAGTGTCTTTAAACTGCCTAACAGCATGTTTGCCCAGAGTGTTGTACTTCCTGACTGTGATGAAATTCATGATGAGAAACAAGTTACTCTCAATTCCAGGCTGCCTTAGAAGCAAATTAATGAATTTAAACTCAAAAAGCCTTTGTTTTCAAAATATAATTTTTTTTTTAAATTGAGCATTTTTTTTCGGATTGTTATTTTGGCCCCAGTGAAGGGAGCTTTAGGAAATACAGTGTTTTCTTGAGGGAACTTTCCCCGAAATGAGATAGGGCAGAGACTAGCCATGGGAGGGCTGATGGGGATTAAGATAGGCTCTTCGGAAAGCATCCGTGAGATAGAGCATGCAAATCACCATGGAAACGCAGTCATGTAATTATTGTATAATAGGCTTGCTAATTATCCTAAAAACACAAGAAAGTCTCCTGCCTAAGGGGAGATCAGGGTGGGTATTAGTGAGTAACACAGAAGGAAAATAGAGCCCGGGGCAGCTAGGAATGTTCACCTCTCCCTGCCCTCCTAGGAAGCAGTGAGAGGCAGGGCTTGGCATTTGAGCATCCAGGTATCTGGTTGGAGGCAGGGGAGTGAGGCTCAACGTGGGCTCATGTCCAGTTTCCCCAGTCTGAGGATTGCCTCTGACTGTCTGATGTTTCTAGGATTCATGAAGTTCCCCAGATTCATGGGTTGTAGGGGAATCCAGCCAGTGAAAGTATATCGTACTGTGAGCTGTAACTTCCCAGAAGTCGGCCTATTTCTGCGGCCTACGCCCACCAGGTGCAAGGCTGGACCAGAACCTGAAGGCGGAGGAAGAACGTACCAACCTACCCTGGGGACCAGCACCAGGCCGGCCCTGCCCTGGGAGCTCTGACCCACTGTAACTCATTTCATGCACTCTTCAAACCTGCAGGACAAAACATTTGCAGGATACAAATTATGCACCTAACACTGAGCCCTTTAATGTTAATGACCGCAGGCCTAACAGAATACGAAATAAAGGATACAGCAAGTTCTAGGTAAAACACCAGGTAGATTTATCACATATGAAATGGCCCCATTTATTCCAGACCTTGTTATTTCTTAAATACAACACTTCTGATATAATTAAAGTAACTTCTGAAACACCACAATTGGGTAACCTTCTGTGTCTATGTTTTTCACTATCTAAGTATTTGGTGGTAAACAAGTAACATTGTGTGTTTTTAATTTTACATAATTGGTACCATATAATATTCATATCCTGCAGCTCATATTTTCACTCTTAAGTTTTCAATAACTGTGGGCCTTTTCGCATGTAGATCGAGAAGCAAGCTCAGCAAACCTGCTAAATTTACCCCATGAACACCAGGGTAGTTGTAAGGAATGAAGTCTGTATGATATAGATCCTTAGGATTTGAGACCTGGAAGCTTACAACGTGGTCAAGGTCATGCAGATGTTCTATGTGGGCCTGAAAAGTGTGCACTATCTGTTTACTGGGTTCTGTGTATGTCTATTACATCAGGCTTGTAAGCGGTACATACTTACTAATTTGTATTTGTTTAGCCAAGTTTCTAAAGAATTGTGTTAAAAATTATAGTAGTAAGGCTCGGCGCCTGTGGCTCAAGCGGCTAAGGCGCCAGCCACATACACCTAAGGTGGCGGGTTCGAATCCAGCCCGGACCCACCAAACAACAATAATGGCTGCAACCAAAAAATAGCCTGGTGTTGTGGTGGGCGCCTGTGGTCCCAGCTACTTGGGAGGCGGAGGCAGGAGATTCGCTTGAGCCCAGGAGTTGGAGGTTGCTGTGAGCAGTGAAGCCATAGCACTCTACCCAGGGGGACAGCTTGAGGATCTGTTTCAAAAAAAAAAAAAATTATAGTAGTAAGGCCAGGAGTGGGGGCTCCCAGCACTTTGGGAGGCCAAGGAAGGTGAATTGCTTGAGCTCAGGAGTTCAAGACCAGCCGGAGCAACAGTGAGACCCTGTCTTTAATAAATAGCCAGGCATCATGGCAGGCACCTGTAGTTCCACCTACATGGGAGACTGAGGCAAGAGGATCACTTGAGCCCGAGAGTTTGAGGTTGCTGAAGCTATGATGCCATGGCACTATACCAAAGGCAAATGAGGGAGACTCTGTCTCCTAAAAAAAAAAAAAAATTATAGCTATAGGGTCAGGCATGGTGGCTCACACCTGAAATTGTAGCACTCTAGGAGGCTGAGGCGGGAGGATCCCTTGCACTCAGGAGTTTGAGACCAACCTGAGCAAGAGCAAGATCCCATCCCAACTAAAAATAGAATAATTAGCCAGGTGTTGTGGCAGGTGCCTGTAGTTTCAGCTGATGCCTGCCACTGTAGGTAGAGGCAAGAAGATCATTTCAACCTGTAGTTCAAGGTTGCTGTAAGCTAGACTGAGGTCATGACATTCTAGCTTTGGGCAGAGTGAGACTCTGCCTCAAAAAAAAAAAAATTATAGTAATAGGACTTTACCTGTATCAATTATTTTGATCATCACTACCTTTCAAAAACATATATAATATGAGCCTTAATAGAAAAAGAGATATAAATCTCAAAGTTGGGATGTGCCAGACTAAAGGTTGTTACCTATCCACTTCCAAAGACAGTTGGTATCTGCACCTAAAGAAATGATCTAGCCACAGGCAATTTGAGACAATTTGGCCTGTGTTTAAATCTAGATCAAGGAGGCTCTAAGATGAAGGCTGTCAACCCCTAAACTAGTGTGCAAAATCTAGCAAGCAAAAATCTGCCCATGCTTCTTTAAAGCCCCCCTGAGACGGTCATACATTGAGCAGCTCATAAATGCTACCTGAGGCCACCACATGTGTGACATTAGCCACCAGCAAATGAACCCCCTCCCTGCTCATTCCTGACCTACTTTCGTCTTCAGCAGATCCTATCATTTCTAGGATCCTTCTGGTATCCCTAAATCACATCCTGCTAACCTGCACTTGGCACTTGAACTGACCTGACCTCTTCTGCTGACTTTGAACTGGTCCTTCTGATCTGACTTCTCCCATGGGTGTCCCTACACACACCAGGCCCTGCAGGCTTCATATCCATCCTGTCCCAACTAGCAGTAATACCCTGGCCATTAGGTGGCCCAGTGAGGGCAGATTCCTAAATTAACAACCACAACCCAGTCCAAAGTTTCTTCCCAGCCTTTACATCCAATTTTCTGCCTGTGACAACGGGGACAAAAATGGCAGATTTTATATAACACTAATGTAGCTTAGACTTCAGAAATGCTTCATTTAATCCCAAGATTAAACTTTAGATCAGAGGAGGAGGCAGAGGCCTCCCTCTTCCCCACCTTCTTCCACATGTGCAACAGGCTCAGAGCCTTCTCCTATGCCACCTGGGACACTGTGGCCTGGGTCAGCCCTGCTCCACTGTGGCCTTCAAGCAGGAGGGAAGGCCCGGCCCTCAGCTCAGCAATCTGCCTGGGCCCCACCCTGCTCCAGCTGTGTCCACTGGGCTCTTGGGGAAGGGCCAGGACCAAGCCAGATGATCTGACACGATGGAAAGGGAAATTCTCAGCATTCCTTCTGCAGAAGACATTTGCCAAATGCAATGCAGTGAGGAACAGCAGTCTGGGGTTGTCTCAAGCCGCCAAATCCCTCTTCAACCCTAACAGAGTTCAGTGCAGAAAAAGACTGGGTCATCTCTCATTAAGTTGAGCTTCACGGGGACCAGGCATCCGCTGTGGAGCAGGGGCTGGGAAGGGGCAGACCATGGGGAGGCTGAGGGAGGCTGCAGAACTAAGCCCTGGAATACTCTCTGTACATAGACTTCCAGTTTTGGAAAAATGTCTTCATATTCCCAGAAATGACCCAATGGAACAATCAGATTACATTATTTTCTCCAGTCATCAATGTACAGTGATGGTTCCAGATGGAAAAGGCCAAAATCCTGTTTTTAACTCTGTCTTGACTCTGGACTCACTGATTACCCAAAGTTCCTCATGAAGGTACCATCCCTGAAGGCTCATGTTCCTCTCTCGTCACTCACAGAGGAGGCTTAGTGGGGAATCACCATCTCTGTCCATGTGAACTTCCCAGGCCAGCATGAGAGGCTCCGTTCCCACCAGGGAATGGAAGGGGTGTCCCGAGGCCGGCTGGACCATCTATCCCCTGCCCCAGGGGAACAAGCTCAGCACTAAAATTATATCCTGATAGCTAATTAAATGCACTGGTGTATTTTAATTAGAGGCCTTATGTTATCAGGTGCTCTTGGCAAAGCCACATTTTTCTTTAAAACCCCACTCATCGACTCCTCCATGAGGCCCTGTCTGAACACCTCCTACTGCGGGCTAAACCAAGCGCCTGCCCGGCCCCAGCACCTCCTGTTAGAGCCCCTCTGATTTTGTATAATGATCTACATCAATTCTCTCTTCTTTGCTAGTCCGGGAGCATCCCTTTCCCGTCCTCCTCTCCTGAGAGTCCCTCTGCCTGTAACACCCCTTAGAGCCCTCAAAGGCTTCTCACTGCCCATTTGATCATTATGAGCTGCTACTTTATAAATAAAGAAGCTGCAATTTGAAAAGATTAAGGGTTTGCCCCCGGTCCCAAAGCTAGTAAGTGTCAACACCTAGAGGACACCCAGACCTTCTGCTTTTGCGTCTGGCTCCCCATTCACTGTTTAGTGGCTGCTGGTAACAAGGCTTTAAGCAAATGAAGATGGGCCCAAATGGTGGCTCAGGTTTGTAATCCTAGCACTCTGGGAGGCTGAGGCAGGAGGATTCCTTGAGCTCAGGTGTTCAAAACCAGCCTGAGCAACAGCAACACCACATCTCTGCTAAAAATAGAAAACTTAGCCAGGTGTTGTGGTCCCAGCTACTCAGACAACAAGATCACTTGACCCCAGGAGTTTGAGGTTGCTGTGAGACAGGCTGACAACATGGCACTCTAGCCTGAGCAACAGAGTCAGAGTCTATCTAAAGGAAAACTAAATCAAATTAAATTAAAATAAAATAAAATTTTAAATAAAAAAAGAAAATGAAGATTAAGGGAGGGGGGCTGAAATCAAAAACACAGCTCCTCTGCCCTAAAACAGAAGACTAGATGATAAATCACTGACAGAGGCACAAAAAATATAACACGGTCACAAGCTACAATGGACCCGGAGGCCAGGCAGGGATGGTCAGCCCACCTGAAGGCTCAGCCTTTATTCAGAACCGACAGATTGCACCACCAGGGCTACAGGCCGAGAATGACTTTTTTTTCCTGGTAGTTAGAATCTGGTCTTTAATATAAAATCCTCAATATTTTTAATGATGGCAGGAAACCCACCTATTTTAAAAATGCTGAGGCTGGGCTGGGCACGGTAGCTCACACCTATAATCCCAGCACTGGAAGGCTGAGGCAGGTAGAGTGCCTGAGCTCACAGGTTCCAGACTATCTCCGAGCTAGAGTGAGACTCTGTCTCTAAAAATAGCCAGGAGTTGTGGCGGGCACCTGTAGTCCCAGATACTCAGGAGGCTAAGGCAAGAGGGGAGGGTGGGCTCTTAAGCCCAAGAGTCTGAGGTTGCTGTGAGCTATGACGGCACTGCACTCTACTGGGGGCAAGAAAGTGAGGCTCTATCTCAAAAAAAAAAAAAAAAAGGCTAAGGTGAATAAAATACATCTGCAGGCTGAGCGTGGCCTATAGGCCACCAGTATGCAGCCTCCCTGGGCAGCCAGCAACCAGTGAAAGTCAGTCTCACTCAGCTCCCTGGCAGCCCATCTCTTGGAGCACTGGGGTTTCAGAGGATGGAGACACACAGGTGGTGGTCCTCCCCCCACGAGGCTGCTGCCTCAACGGAGTTTCTTGTGCTTCCTTAGGACTTTCATCCCCACAGCTCTCACTGAAGGACCCTGTGATTTTCATGAACCACTGGGCCACGCTGACCAGTCAGCCTCCCAGGGAGAGACTGTTTTTTAAATTTCCATCTGATTTAGCATTTGGCTTCCACCACACTTTCGGCTGCTTACTTAGAGCACCCTTCTCTGGGTGCCCACGGGCCCTCACACGGTAATTGCACAAGAGCAAACATCCCACAAGTAGGAAACGGAAGAACATACAGCCTCCCAAACCTCAGTCCACTCTCTACTCCCAGAGCCTCTTCAGGCAGCTCCTCAGCTGGGAGGTGAGTTTCCGCAGATTGACAAAACTCTGCTTCTCCTGCCGAGACTGGGCGCCTCCCCTGTGCCAGGCACTATTCCTCACCCAACACTCGAATGCTCGTCTACTAGACAGGTCTGGCTCGGCCCCATCCAGCAGGTGGGGACTCTCAGTTCCAGAAAAGGAAAAAGGGAAACCCTCAAGGTGAAAAGCTGAGATTTAAACACATTCCAGACTCCAAACCCAGTGATACCAACTGTTACTACCCTCGTGTTACAGATGGATAAAAAGTCTCAGAGAGATTAGAAAATTCCTAAAAGTCACCCCCAAGAGGAAAAAAAAAAAGCCCTCATAATTACATCAAGTCAACAACAGGCTCAGACCCAAGGAGCCATTCTAGATCCACTTCTAAATTTTAACGCAAGCTTTGCTGAAATGAAAAACTGATCCTAATAAGAAGAACAAAGTTTAATGCTGGCTTTGCTCTAATCCCCGCTCATCGTGCCTTTAATTAAAAAGCTTAAAAAGTCCACATGAGCTTAGCATGTTGTATCTCCCCATCCATTTGTAAGTCTGATTTCTTCCCTATTTACAAGTGTGCCCTTGTCGCCCACCCTCTTGATTCTCAGAAGTGTGGTCCATGGGTTTCTCAGAAGTGTGGAATCTCAAGCCCACTTCAGACCCACCGAATCAGAATCTGCATATTAACAATCTCACCCTGTGACTCGTGTACACAGCAAAGTTGGAGAAGCACATGACCTCAAGAAATCTTAAATATCAGCAATTTTAGAAACAATTCTCCTGGGTGCATCTAAAGACAACTAGACTGGTAAATGCTGGATTTTTAAATAGAAAATCTCTACCAAGAGATACTGCCCCCTCAGGCCAGAACCACCTGAGTAGCCCACAGTGAAATGTCTTAGAAAGCTCATTTTCCAGGTGAACAAGCCAGCTTTCTGGCCCCTGTTCTATCTGAATCCTCATTTCCCTTTTCCCCTGGCCATCAGGGTCACCTGCCATGGCCACTCTGCCTCTTCACCCAACATGCCCACCCACTCTTCCTACAAGTGCTCTGAGCCTGTTCTCAGAGCTGCGTGGAGGACATCATGGCTTTATCCAAGACTTTGGGAAAAGGAATAAAAAGTAGTTTTCTAACTTCTTCCTACATGACTAGAGAATAAACTGATCTTTGGCCATATGGAAAAAAAAACTCACCCAAAATGAGGTAATAAGGGAATAGCAATGAACCTTAGGGGTTGTCCATAAACCTAGGATGGGTTTGAAAAATGTCCTTATAAAGCCATATTGGAGATTCCTCAGTGGGCTGGCTGTGTGTGGTATGGGGCTGAGACCAGAACCCTGGAATCCTGGGTTACAGGAAGGTCGGAGCTGATTCTGCCACCGGCCAAATCTTCAGTTAGTCCTGGGGGGAGATGCTGAGGAAGGGACCCCTGGCTGGAAGACAGACCGGAGCCTGGGAAAGCCAGGAGCTTTCTCCAGAAGGCGTTGGGTGGATTTTCTCAGGGCCTGCTGGAATTTCATTATCCTGTTCACACTGTACAGATGGGAATTTAATAATTAATTAGGGAATAGCTCACCCCAGAGCCTGTGTGAGGGGATTATGCAAATCAATTTGAGATTGCGGCAAAGGGCTGAATATTTTATAGTATGTTTAATTTGCAAACACTACCCACCGAGATGGCTTAGGCTTTGAGACCTATCACCATAATGATTATTACTACTCATTGAGAACTCCATCAAATTGCTTTCCTCTCAACTGATTTCACCACTTCCCCCAAGAAATGTAATCTGTTTTTAAATAAGTGAAAAGCAGAAGAATATTACGGATGAAATGAACATGCCTGGATAGAATAAAAACTAACCTGGACCCTACCTTTTGCCCAGCTGACTACTCTTTTCACACTCAATATCCTCCATCCTAATAATTTTTTCTCCCAGACCCTCTGGGTACCAACTGAACTAGGAAAGCAAACACCAAAAGAAAGCAGTACATTTCCTTCTTCTGCATTCCACACATTACTTAATGCATTAATTAAGCCACCCATTGATTCTGTGAGCACCCCTAATTCCTTCCTATAAATTTTCCTTCGCTTAAATAAGTCAGAGCAACTTTCTATCACCTCCCAGCGAGTATGCTAACAGCTCTAGTTTGTATGGGTAATGGAGGTTAAAGAATCACGAGTCCCAGGGGCTTCTGGCTAATTCCACCTGTTCACCACCACTGCAACAGGTTGAAAACTCAATCTTCTAGAATAGGATTGGCAAACTTTTTCTGGAAAGGGCCAGACCATAAATATTTAGGCTTTGGGGGCCAAATGGTCTCTGTTACTACGTCTCAACTCTGCTGTTACAGCACAAGAGCAGCCCTAACCAATATATAAACAAATGAGCATGGCTGTCTTCCAGTAAAGCTTTATTTACAAAAACAGATGGTGGGCCAGATTTGGCTGCCACCCAAACCTTCTGGTACTTGATATTATGCTATAGCACTTTTTAAAAATTTTCATAAAATTTTATTCTTTAAAAAAGAAGAAAGAGCCTCTATAACTCTGGGCATATATATAGGTAGGCATAAATGTATTAGGTAAAACCAATGGTTCAATGAGAGGTGCCCCCAGGGGACATTTGACATCTGGAGACCAGGGTCATCTGTGTGGATGTGGAAGTTGTGTGGTCAGATGGGCTCCAATCCTTCTCTTGATTTTGTGTTCTTCTGTTGCTATCTTTAAATTATTAATAAATTTTTATACAAGGGACTCGTATTTTTATTTTTCACTAGGCTGCCAAATTGTGTTCTGTTCTGCTAGATACATAAAATAAATAAATAAATAAATATTAATAATAAATAAATAAAGATTATCACAACTGGGGAAGTGCTACCTGCCTCTAATGGGTAGAGGCCCAGGATGCTACTGAACATCACACAACTCAACAAAAAATTATCAATGTGTCAGTAATGCCAAGGTTGAGAACCCCTGGGTTAAACCATGCAAAATTACCAATCATCTATCATTTTTGACCAAACATAACAATCTTATATAATACAGTCTAATATATTTTATATCTTTCTAAGACTTATCTTGCAAAAGTATTTAAAAACCATCCTCTCCCCATCTATGCATTTCTGATGTTTTTCTCTCTTTTTTTGCTCACCAAAAATAACCTCCATAATCATGCACACTCATGAATTTATCTGCTTCCTGTTTATTCTCAATAAGGCATATAGGTTAAACTGCCCTAACCCAAAAATCTGAAATCCAAAATGCTCCAAAACCCAAAATTTTTGGACACCAACATAATGCTCAAAAGAAATGCTCATCAAAACATTTCAGATTTTCAGATCTCAGATTTTCAGTAGGTATAATGAAAATATTCCCCAAATCCAAAAACATCTGAAATGTGAAACACTTCTAGTTCAAAGCCTTTCAGATAAGATATTCAACCTGTACGTGCAAATGGCACAAAATTTTAAGATTCGCAAACATACGTTGTAAAAATGAATCTTCCCCTGTGCCTGTCCCATCTCTGCTCCCCCTCTCAGCACAATCTCATTTATCATTTCTCATCTGCCCTACACAGGTACTTTGTAAATGAGAGCATTCTACATACATGATTATTTTCATTAGAATGTCTTTATCTTCCCTATCTGTCCATCTACCCTGTTCACAAAAGATCCTGTCTTCCTGGCCCACACTGGTTTTGCCTCCCAGTTCACCAGGGCCATCTATTTCTGTAACAAGGACAAAGACTCCCATCATTCCAGGGCCCTCTGCTAGAGCAACTTTGCTCCAGAACCAAGTTATTAGATTCCTCCTCCCACCCTCCCTGCCCCAAGAAGTACTGGCTGAATAAACAGTCCCACTGTGTTTTCCATTCCCTAATTTTCCTCCCTGGGTGCTCTTTGTCACAGACTGTATCATTACTCTATTTAAAGTCTGTTGGGACCCAGCACCTGTCAAGGTCATTGAAGAAAATTAGAAGCTCTTGCTTGATTTGGGCCAAACCTCTCTACATGGTTTTGACCCTCGTGTCTGCTCCAAGAAGAGCAGGAAGGAGGCAGCTGGGTGTTGGGGGCCTTAACTTCCTGGTTGATATCAATTCTGACTTGAAGAGCAAAGGAGGGGCCTCCTGTCATTATGAGTGCAAGCATGGTATGTATGACCACGTATTTGCACTTAAATTATTAATGCCACCTTTGAATTAAAAAAGGAAAAAGACAAGCAAAAGCTACCAGAAAAGCATAAGCAAGCACAGAATACCCAGTCAAGGGAACAATTAATTATTTAGCAGTATTTAAACACTACCTTGATTCAAGGGCAACATTTCTGGTTGGGAAAAAGAGAAGCCTACAGAAAAATGTAGCTCTGATCCCAGCTAGCAGCAGGTTGTGGCTGGGAGGGCAGCTGGTCCTTAGGAATCTGCATTTTCTTGGGGTTGTTTGTTTCTTTTTGAAACAGAGTCCCTCTCTCTATCACCCAGCTAGAGTACAGTGGCATGATCATAGGTTACAGCAACTTCACCCTCCTGGGCTCAAGTGATCCTCCTGCCTCAGCCCCCTGAGTAGCTGGGATTATAGGTACCCACCACCATACCCAGCTAAATTTTCTATTTTTCCATAGAGATAGGGGTCTTGCTGTTTCTCAGGCTAGTCTTGAACTCCTGACCTCAAGCCATCTTCCCACTTAGGCTCCCAGAGTGCTAGGACTGCAGGCATGAGCCACCACACCTGCCTTCCTCTTCCTTCTTGACCTTTCAACTTCCACTGTGGCCAGGTTTCATGTCTCCCAAGAGCAGAGCTGCCATCTTGAACTCCCCTAACCCCTTGCACCCCCAGGAGATGAGAATGAGCCACACTGGGGAGGGTCGTGCTGGTTGGGTGATACTGGGGGTGGCAGCCAGTGCTGGTGAAAAGCCCGGGCCACATTACTGATGGGAAGTATGGTCTCTCAGAGTGCTAGGATTGCAAGCCTCAGTGCTATGAGAGGTCGGCTCTCACCTCCCAAGCACCACTGTCATCACTCTCCACGGTGACGTGGCTGGTGGAGGAGATGGAAAGGCAGGGGGGAGGAACATTGTCAGGGCTCAGCTCAAGAGGAAGTCCTCGCCAGCTATTCTAGGGGAACTGCTCCGCCTCCCTGTGTGATCCTTCAGGGAACACTGAGTCCTCCCGGGTGCCACCCTTATCCCTGTCTAAATGGATGGCTGTGCTGCTGGTGAGTGTCAGAAAGGAAGGATGCAGGATAAGCTGGTGTAAAAGAACAGGGGTGGAGGAGCAGTTCTGCTCCTGACTTCCCAGATTCATTAGAGGAACACTAGAACAGCCTTACAGCCTTCTTTTTTAATTTAATTGTACTAAAATGTACCTAATATAGATTCCCCACTTTAACCATCTTTAAGTGTACAGTTCAGTGACATTAAGTACATTCACACTGTTGTACAACCATTACCAGAACTTTCTCACCATCCCCAAACTGAAACTATACCTATCAAGCACTAGCTCTTACCATTCTGCTTTCTGTCTTCATGAAACTGATTATATGCTCCTCATAGAAGTGGAATCTTGTGGTGTCCTTTTGTGACGGGCTCGATCCACTTGGCATCGTGTCCTCAAGGTTCATTCATGTTGTAGCATCTGTCAAAATTTCTTTCTTTTTTAAGGCTAAGATTCCCTCATGTGTATACACCCCATTGAGATTGTCCATTCACCTGTTGACAGATACAAGTCATCTCCTCCTTTTGGCTATTGTGAATAATACCAAGGGTATACAAATGTCTGTTTGAGCCAGGTAGCTTTTTTATTTATTCATTCATTCATTTGAGTAAGTACCCTAAGTAGAGTGCCACACTGTCCAACCTCACAACAACCTCAAACTCTTGGGCTCAAGCAATCATCTTGCCTCAGCCCCCTAAGTAGCTAGGACTTACAGGTGCCTGCCACAACGCCTGGCTATTTTTAGAGATTGGGTCTTGGTCTCACTACTGCTCAAGCTGGCTTCGAACTCCTGATCTATCAAGCAATCTACCCAACTTGGGCTCCCAGAGTGCTAGGATTACAGGCATGAGCCACCACCCTGGCCACATGTAGCTTTTTTTTAAAAGACATACTTGCAAGTCCTACCTTGGGAGATTCTGTTTCAGGAACACTGGAGCAAAACCTGAGAACCTGTATTTTTAGCAAAATCCCCAGCTGATTCTAATTCCAGACCAGGTATAGGGAATAAAGATCCAGATCCCTGAACAAGCTGTGCTCATCCCAGCAGCTAGTCATCCATGCAGTTCCTCTGTAACATACGGGGTATGCTTCATCTAAGCAAAGGGAGCTGAGATCAAGACACACTTCGTTTTCTAAATTCTTCTTCCCCCCAAACCCAACTTTGATGATGAGAGCAAAACAGTTTTCTACCTTGTAAATGTCGTCTCCAACAGTCTGAATAAGGCAAGTGGATCTTCCTGCTGACAATAAGGAAATTGAGTCTTGGGCACAGCTCATGCACTGGAGTGCAAGTTCATCGCTCTGACCCCAAAGACCTTACTACTTTGCTTGTGGATTCTACTGCTCTGACTCAGCTAAATGCTCCTGGATGACTTCAGCTGACATCTGACACAAGAGATTTAAAGATAGAGGAGAAAGAAGGGTTGTCACACACAAGGGTTGCTATGGGAGTGGGCTGTCTAAGTGGGAGAGGCAGCACCTCTCAGGTGTGGGATGGCTCTCCATTATTGGAAAGGTACAATTCACAGCTGGGAAAAACAGGGAATAAGACTTAAGTTTCTTCTTCAGGTAACCTCAGTCTTTGCTTTGAAAGACTTCAAGTGATTTGATGAAGCCCACCCGCATTATAAAGGGTAATCTGCTCTGCTAAAGTCAACTGATTGTAAATGTTGTAAATGTTTATCACTTCTAAAAAATACCATAACAGCAAAACCTAGACTAACATTTCACCAAACCAGGCACCATAGTCTAGCCAGAAATTAACCATCACTAGCACATACCTGTCAAATCTAAACGTTTATAAAAATACAAGATAAAGGCTAAGCAAGGTGGTTCACGCCTGTAACCCTAGCACTCTGAGAGGTCGAGGCAGGTGGATTGCTTGCACACTCAGGAGTTCAAGACCAGCCTGAGCAAGATCCAGACTCTGTTTCTAAAAATAACAGGGCACTGTGGTCAGCTACTTGGGAGCTAAGGCAAGAGAACCACTTGAGCCAAGAGTTTGAGGTTGCTGTGACCTGTAATGCCACAGCACTCTACCAAAGGTGACAAAGAGAGACTCTGTCATAAAAAAAAACAAAAATACAAGATAGGATGGATGCTGATAAATGAGAACAAAGGAAAGATGTGAAAGACTGACAACCGATATTATATTGAATATTATTATAAATTTATAATCAAAAAGTCTAGAGTTGGGTTGCTGTTACCATTTATATTCTACTTGCTTAAACAGAAAATATTTGAAGAATCAGAGAGTTGAGAACAAAACTCCAGAAATTGTCAAAAAGAATTGCAATTATTGAGCTTCACCAAATACCATTCTAGTGGGTAATGAAATTACATAGTATTTTATCCTAAGTCATAGAATTTTAGAACAATGAAGCATCTCAACTTGGAGTTCACTGTTTTATATAAGAGAAACTCAGGACCAGAGAGATAAATTAATTTACTGAATGTCAGAGCCTGTTAAGCCATGTGCCCTAACCACTCTTTCCAACCAGGCCACAAACTCAAATTAATTCCACCTTTATTGGGTACCTGCCATATGCCAGGCTTTCGGCCAGACACTTTGCTAGGTGCTGGGGACATGTGCCAGGCATTCTATGCACATAAAGTTGCTTAATCCTCACAACGATACTCTGAGGTGTGTGCTGTTATTATCCTTGTTTTATAGACGAAAACAATGAAGCCCAGAGAGCAGACATCATTTTTCCAAGGTCACAAAGCTAGCGGGCCAGGTTGCTGGAATTCAAACCCAAGCAGCTTGGCTCCCAAGCATGTGCTCTTGCCCCCTATACAAGACTCTTTCTGGGAGAGACAAAAGCATAAGCAAAAGTTTGCTTGGCCTTGGTTTGGATTTTTTTAATGTATTGGGAGGGTGATATCCAACAGAGTCTGAGAGCACGCTGGAGATTTACACAGGTAAGAGATGATTGGGGAAGTAGAGTCTGGGTATTAAAATCTGGCAGTCCTACTTTAAAACACAAAATCATGAATATGAAATTACGTATTAAAAAATTCACTTACAATAAGAAAAAACTCAATAGATTCCAAATTTTGGAAAGTTTGGCTACCACAAACATTTCACTATCCAGAAAAATAACACAATCTTTTTATTACTTAACCGCCACTTGGCCTCTACAATTCTCTAGTCCCCCCATACTTGTCCTGCTCATTCTTTGATTGCCTCTTCCTACCTATGACAAAGTAACATTTTCTGCACAGAAAATAGTCATTACTTTCTTTGACATGGTCATGATAGAATCGTGATTTTTATTCTTAACAGTTCAGAAAGAATTTATTCCACTTCTCAACTAATTTCTGATTTAGTCACGTAAATTTTTAGGACTGTTATCAAAACCGAGAAACCTCTCAAGGTTTCTGTGTGAGCCGTAAGGTTTTAAGGTACTTAACAATTTCTTAGGCAGTGACTAACCTTAATAGTCGTAGAATTCTTTCAATTTATGAAACTGTACTGACAGTTTGTTGTTGATTTTCCTCATTATAGTGTGCATTATAAGTTTTAATTATCTTGTTGATGTCAATATGTTGGGGCAAATCAGCTTAATCCAATCTTAAAACTTAAGGCTGGACTCGAGGGCTTATGCCTGTAATCTTAACATTCTGGGAGGCCAAGGCAGGAAAATCACTTGAGCTCAGGAGTTCGAGACCAGCCTGAACAAAGTGAGATTCCATCTCTACTAAAAATAGAAAAGTTAGCCAGTCATTGTGGCAGGCCCCTGTCATCCCAGCTACTCAGAAGGCTGAGCAGGAGGATCCCTTGAACCCAGGAGTTTGAGGTTGCTATGAGCTAGGCTGAGGCCATGGCGCTCTAACCCAGGTGACAGAAAAAGACTCTGTCTCAAAAAAAAAGAAAGAAAGAAAAGAAAAAAATCTTAATTCTTTTCCCAATGTGTTCATTAATTGGATAACTAAAAAATCCTAACACTGAGTCATCATTTCTATTAGAAACAGAATACCTTTCTCTTAATGAATTTCTGTTTTGAACATATCTAAAAGTATTTTACAATTTTTTAATGTCAGAATGACTTCTATTGATTTCCTGGTTTATGTTGAGCACATTTTGTTCACAGACCATTAAGTTTACCTGAATTTACCCTCAGTTCTTTAATAAACAAACTTAAAGTTCACTTTCATCTAAATCCAAATTAGAATGCTATAATTTCCCACTTCTTTTATTGAAGTGTTCCAAAACATATTTCCAAATTCCAAGAAAAAATACATATTCAAGCTTTATCAACTTTTGGAGTAAGATTTTTGTCTCTCATTTCTGTTCAGGGTCCTCTTCCAAGTCTTTTATAAAATATCTTTTATAGTTCTCAACACACATGGCCCCACATTGCAGGGCTTGAAACAGCTTCCTAAGAGGCAGACACTCTCGCCACAATTAAACTCGTGAAAGAGAAATGCAAGTTTGGCAAACCTGAAAAGAAAACACGGAACAGATGCAAAATATGGAAATAATCAACAACTGTGGGTATGGTAGCATCAACAAAAGGATAAGTAAAGAAAATGCCCAAAGTGTCTCCTGATTACAATTAAAATATCTCACAAATTTACAAAACTGAGAACCATGTGAACACAGTGCTAGGACCATTTCCCAGGCATTGGGAGGGGCCCTGAAACTGAATCTGCAAGGCGGAAGAGAAGTCAGGTGCCTGGATTAGGAGATAACACACAGTCCCCAGAGGTTTGACAAGGCAGTCAGGTTCACAGGAATGCTAGCAGGTGGCCAATGGCCAGAGCAAGGACAGCTCAAGGGCACTGAAAGAGTTTGCCCGGTAGGTGATGAGGAGCTCAGGAGGAGTTTTGGTTTGGGGCTTTCTTTTTCCAGATTAAAAAAAGAAAAATCTGTGGGAGCAAGGGAGCATGGGGAGTTAGTGTTTAGTGGATGCAGAGTGTCACACGGGGAAGACTGAAGGTTCTGGGGTTGGATGGACATGACGGTTACACAGCAGTGTGAATGTACTTCATGTCACAGATATGTAGACATAAACACGGTCACATGCAGAAGTTTGAGGTTGCAGCAAGCTGATAATGACACCACTACACTCTAACCCAGGCAAGAGGGCAATACTCTTAGTTACAATGGTAAATTTTATGTTATGAATATTTTACCACAATAAAAAATGTTAATCAATATATGAAAAAATAAATTTAACAAACTTTTAAAAGCTTCAAATAATTGTAGATTCATATACTCTTGTTAGAACTAATAGAGAAATCTCTTGTACACAGTTTTCCCAAATGATATTATTTTGCAAAGTCATAGTACAATAGCACAACCAGGATATTAACACTAACACAACCCACTTCCCTCATCTTATTCAGATTCCTGAGTTTTACTTGTTCTAATTGCTGTTTGTGTATCAAGTCTACACAATTTCCATAGGTCCATGTACCCACTGTCACGGTCAAGTTACTCAACAGTTCCAACCCATGAGGACATTCCAGTCGCCCGTTATAACCACACTTCTCTCTTTCCTGTCCACCCCATCCCACACTGGCAACCCTTCTATTTACAAAATGTTGTCATTTCGAGAACCCTGTAGAAATGGAATCATATATTCAGAGATACCTTTGGGGTTCAGCTTTTCATACTCAGCATTATCTCCTGGCCATTCATCCAATTTGCTAAATATATCAGTAGGTCACTACTTTTTGCTTGCTAAGGAATATTCCAGGGTACAGACGTGCCATAATTTGCTTAACCATTCACTTACCAAAAACCGTCTGGGCTACAGAAGGACAGGTGTGGGTTATTGCAAATAAAGCTGCTGCCAACATCTGCACACAGATTTTTGTGTGAACATAGTTTTTCTTTCTCTGGGATAAATGCTCAAGAGTTCAATCATTGGGTTGTATGATAGCTGCTTATTTATTTTTTAAAGAAACTGTTGAACTATTTCCCAGAGTGACTGTACCATTTTACACCCCCATCAGCAATAGGTATGTAATCCATTTTCTCCACATCCTTGCCAGCATTGGATGTTGTCTTTTTTTTTTTTTTTTTTTTTCAGTTTTAGCCATCTGGCAGGGGTACAGTGGTATCTTCATCGTGATTTTGATTTGTAGCTTCCTAATGACTACTGGTGCCAAGCATCTTTTTGTGGGGAGAGGTGTTAAGTATGGCAACCCTATGGCAAATGGGCGCTTCAGAAAGGTCACTAGGCAGAGGTAGTTTGAATGGTTCCTGATAGGGCCTGAGCCAGGCTATGGCAGTAAAGGGACAGAGGGGAGGGGGCGAGGGCTCCAGAAATGCTGTAGGAAGTTGCCAAACGTGATGACCAGTGACAGAGGGAACGCGCTGCTGAGAAAATGGGAGGAATCCAAAATAAATTCCCAGGTTTCTAACTCAGATGTGGGAGATGGAAATGTTGGGTTTTTCCCTGTAAGACACCGTGTAGCCCCAAAGCATCTGAATATGAAGATTCAAACCGCGATTGCATCTTGATTGAAGATGCAGATTTGGAAGTTCAGTGATTTCCACCATACAAGTAGTGGGGGAGGCCTAGTTGTTCCAACGTCTATGGGTTCCCTCTTAGAAACTTCAGACGAGGGAAGCTGGGGACCCACTTCCGTGGGACGTTTTCCGTAGCCCGTGAAACACCTCACACAACTAAGGTTACATTGAAGAACATGTGTAGATTTCGGTTATGATTTTATAAATCCATTTTTAAATGTTTTAATTTTAGGGTTTTTCGTGGCTACTTTTCAATCGGATAGTGAAAGTACTATGACGGTGTGGAAGCGTGCAAAATGGGTCATCTTTTAGAATTGGCCATGAGTTCTGGCAAGTCAGTCTTGCCAGGGACTAGGAGGTCTTGGCGGCTCCGGAGCTGCCAGTTCTCGGGTGAGTCCCTTGGGTATTATTTTACAGAGGGCCGCCTCCCTCCGGGTCTCCTTCCCGGAGAGTCCCTGCCCTCCCCGCCCCCTCCAGTTCCTCCTCAGGCGACAGGTGGTTGTACGCCTTCCCTTTGAACTCGAGAATCCCTCCCCCCAGCCCACCCGCTGGCAGAAATCCACAGACCAGAGGGTCGATCCCTCTGGGTTGTGCCCGGACCTCTCCGCCGGGGCCTTTACTGGACCCCCGGTGCTCCCGGCGAGCGATGCGCTGCGAGTCGCCTCGCCTTCTGCGCTTCCAGCGCTGCTGTGGTGTTTTGTTTGCAGCCTTGCAGATTTGTAAATTGCATTTCTCAAGCCCTTGGGATCTCCAAGTGCGCGACACCCGCACCCCTAGCCGCAGCCCCCGGGTAGGCAGCGGGAAAACCAGCGCAGTCACAGAGACGCGCAGATGTGCAGAGCCTGGGGCTGGGAGCAGACTTGGCGCTGAAACACACAGCCGCCCCTTTTAATAAGTAAAACCGCCCGCGGGAGCATCCACGGGAACACACAGCGAAGGTGGATTCCAACCCCGTCTCTGGTATTTCATAAGGTTGCTGCTTAAATATTATTCCAAAGAAATTGAGGTTATCCTTTGGAGGGAAAAAGTTGGAAGGGGGAGAAAGAGAGAGAGGGAGAGAAAAAAGCGAAAGCTGGCTTGGCCTATTCTATTACCTGAATTGCAATCACTGATCCTTTGTGACATAAAAGTCATAGGTCAAATCTAAGATCTCACTGCAAATCGGGGGATTTGTCTCCGAGGAATCTGAGA
>NW_003852424.1:7940488-7941574 GCF_000181295.1 Otolemur garnettii
AAAATTATCCCCTTCCTGGATAAAAAAAAAAAAAAACAAAGCAATAAAAGACTAATAAAGAATTGCAATCACTGATCCTTTGTGACATAAAAGTCATAGGTCAAATCTAAGATCTCACTGCAAATCGGGGGATTTGTCTCCGAGGAATCTGAGACTGGCCTCCTATCTTCTAATAAGCCTCTAAAGTCTCCAGCACGGACGATCAGC
The DNA here is from genome assembly GCF_000181295.1 of Otolemur garnettii. Lineage (NCBI taxonomy): Eukaryota > Metazoa > Chordata > Mammalia > Primates > Galagidae > Otolemur > Otolemur garnettii. The sequence goes on from NW_003852424.1 coordinate 7,940,696, forward strand.
CAGAATGATGATGACCCAGGGAAGCCATAACCCGGTAACACCACCTGCCATGGCTCTGCGTCCATTTAATTATGTATGTTCTTCAATTTGAACTTCAAAAGCTCCATGCCATGCCTTTTTTTTTTCCACTGACAAGGAACATAGTGAAGTTTTTTTTTACTTACATTTATCGTTTTGCTTTGTATTATTTTTTAGTTTCTTGAATTAAAATCCAATACCCAGACCCTGATTATTGAACTTCAGCTACATAAATTGGGCCCTTAAGTAATTTTTCTGGGAGCTCGGTTTTTTGGAGGATGAATCCAATCTGAGGAAACCAGGAGGTAAGAGGAGGAGGATTAGTAGTTGGGGAGATACACCCCTCACTTTTCCTCCTCTACCTTCCCTCCAGCACCTTCTGGGTCACAGGACCTGTCCCTGCACCAAGGCAGCTTCTCTTGCTGGTTGAGCGGTGCCCACAGTCTATGGGCCTGTCAGCCCCATGGCCTAGGGGAGCCACCTGAGTTTGATCGCACAGTGTCCTTTTTAGGGCCATGCCAGAGGAGTCCTGATTCCCACTGCAGCTAAGGAAAAGGCCTTCCCCCCATTTCAAGTGAGCTGGGGCTTCAGATTCTTTGCGGGCTTTGTTCTTTCAAGGGATCACTGCAAATGTGAGTTTCTCATTAAAAGAGAACACTACAGCCCCAGTTACATGGAGAGCCTGCCATTTAAAGCAGGAGATGCAGTGACTGGAGGATTTCACAGATAAGAGGGGTAAAGAAGAGAAAGAGAAATGTGCATTTGCAAGCGTTTACTTTGCCAAAAAAGGATATTTTTTAAACAATGAGTTTTATCACTATCACTATCATTTCTTCTAAGAAGGAATACTTTTTTTTTTTT